>NC_142315.1:760000-915000 GCF_054855325.1 Carica papaya | reverse complement strand
TTGAATTTGCTCAGCTTTTCCGCACCCATGTGGGTATTGATCCAGATGCTCACATTGACTTGCATGAGCTCGGGATGGAGCACTGTTCAGAGGCGCTTGAGGAGACAGTTACAAGTGAAGAAGCTCAGAACCTTTTTGACAAGGCAGCTTCAAAGTTCCAGGAGGTGGCTGCTTTGGCTTTTTTCAACTGGGGAAATGTTCATATGTGTGCTGCAAGGAAACGGATTCCCTTGGATGAGTCTGCTGGTAAAGATGTAGTGGCAGCGCAGCTTCAGGTCGCTTATGACTGGGTTAAAGAAAAATACTCCTTAGCCAGAGAAAAGTATGAGCAGGCACTCCTGATCAAGCCTGACTTTTATGAGGGTTTGCTGGCTCTAGGGCAGCAGCAATTTGAAATGGCCAAGCTTCATTGGTCTTTTGCACTTGCTAAGAAGATTGATCTCTCAGGGTGGGATCCAACAGAGACACTTCAACTTTTTGCCAGTGCAGAAGAGAAGATGAAAGCTGCAACAGAGATGTGGGAAAAGCTAGAGCAGCAAAGAATAAATGATCTTAAAGATCCAAATGCGAAGAAAGAAGAGTCATTGAAGAGAAGGAAGAAACAAGGAAATGCTGCTGAAGGTGAGTCTTCTGGAACTGGTGGTGGTCAGGGTGAGATTTCACCTGATGAAGCAGCAGAACAAGCAGCCGTAATGAGATCTCAAATACATCTCTTCTGGGGTAATATGCTTTTTGAACAATCCCAAGTTGAATGCAAATTGGGGCTGGATGGGTGGGAGAAAAACCTTGATGGTGCAGTTGAACGCTTCAAGCTTGCTGGAGCTTCTGAGGGTGATATCTCAATGGTTCTGAAAAATCATTGCTCTAAAGAAACTGCAGCAAAAGGGGATAAGCAAAAAGTCGAGAATTTGAATGTTAATGTAGCTGTTGAAGCAGGTATCAAAGATGAGGTTAATCAAGATTAGCGAGTTAAATGGCAGTACTTTTGTTGTGGATGTAATCTAGAAATTTTGTGCTGAAATGAAGACAACAATTGTGGAAACTCTATTCTGGAAGTGGAGATTTGGGTTCCGACATTATGCAGCGGTTTACTCAAAAAGATTTTGAATTAATTCTAAGGTCTGTGTCAACCTTCAAGGTGACAATCTTTTTACACATTGTTTGGAATATGATGACTTTTAATTTTCAAGAGCTTAGGTTCTTATTTTTGGCTTTAACATCAAAATCTTTGATGGTGTTTGGTCTATAATGAGAATTCCTTTTTTGTTATGTTTGCTTTTAGTGACTTTTTTCTTTGACCAATTTTTTAAATTCCATATTGCATTCTGCTTTAAGGGTCTGTTGGGGAGGGAGAAGCTAAAGAAAGTGAGGGTAGGGAACATTATTTATTTGTCTATTGCAACAAAGTAATTACTCTGGTAGGAAGCGGCTGAATCCTGTAATCGCATTTTTTTTTATGGTGCCTTGTGGTGTATGATCTTTGGCCAATGGTTTATGGTTTATTAGTGATTAACTGGGTTATTACAGGTTCATTGTGAGAGGGGCTTTGGGCTTTGGGGGGGGGGGGGTGAGGGGGGGGAGGGGGGAGGGATTTTGTAAGAAGAAAAGATATATAAATCTTACTCATTTTACTATTTTTTAGGTAGAGTGGAAAGAGAGAAACAGAAAAGTATTTGACGGGGTTGAGAGCAAACTGTCGGAAAATCAGGGATAGATAGTTACATTATTTCTATTCTCTGATTTTGGGTCATGACATTTACATAATGGAAGATTTTGGATATGTCATTGATAATTTTGCAGAATAAAAAACATTTGGTAAATGGATTGCACCCTTTTGGTGCTATAGATATATTATAAGGGTTACACTTTTTATTTAGAAAGAAACAAAGTAATTGCTGTGGTATAATACATTGAATGGAGATAGATTACTAAGATGAGAGAAAACAATATTGAATTCTCCTTTTCCTTTCTTTTCTCTCATTCCAAACAGGCCATCGTTATCTGAAAGAGATCATATTGTTCTCTTGAATCACTTACTCTGGTGGTCTATATTGAAAGCTACACTTCGTACTTGCTCTTGTCTATTTTGTTTCTGAGATGCTGGTGGCCCTTATTCTCATCTAACTATTGGTACTTGCCTCAGTGCTTTTACATATCCATTCATATACATACATACACTGTACAAGTAATGTTTGCCCCCGAATATGAACTTCTTTAAGGGGGAAAAAAATTGACTACCACATTCTCTATGCAGACGTATAAGTCACATTTTGTATGTGCATGTGGATGTGAACAAGAGCTATCAGTATTTATTTTCATCTTCTTTTTTTATTGGTACAGCTCATGGGTTCTCATTAGATGATTGTAGTTATGATTAATGTATATATATTTATCTAAACCATATAATATATATAGATTTTCACTTTGACAAATCAAATAAATATATGTAGAAATTTGATGTCACCACAAGATTTGGTTGGTGGTGTTGAAGTGGGTTCAATCAGTATTCCACTTTCTGAAACTGGTTTGATGAGATGAGGCCAACAAATTTGCAGATGAGGATAAAAAGAATTTGTGTAGAAAAATTAAAAAAAGAAATAAGAAAAGGAAGAAGATGAAGCATCAAGAACATTTCCTTCTCAACAAAAAAGTAGAAGGCTATTTTTCCATACTTTTTTACCTTAAATACTATTCTCTCCCAACTTATAAAAGTTGCAATTCTCATTTGGTCAACTAGTTTTTTTTAGCAAAATGCTCCGAAACACTTTTAGCATATCAACGTGATAGTTTTAGATGTTAAATTTTTTATATTATATTTGAGAATTACGAGTTTGAATTTTACTGAGAATACAGAACTTGTTAATTTGTGAGTGTGTTATATGTTAACAGTAGTTGATTCGTATGTTTGATTTAACAAACTTAAGAGCTTAGTGTATTTTAGGTTGACAGTAGTTATTATAAGTTGGTTCATATGTTTGAAAGTTAAATTTTATTGAGAGTATCGAACTTATTATTTTGTGAATGTATTATATGTTGACAGTGGTTGGTTCGACTTGACAGTTTAGTTGTTAAATTTTTTATATTATTGAAAATATAGAACTTATTACTCTGTGAGTGTATTATAGGTTGGTAATCGTTGGTTTATATATTTGATTTGACAAAATTAAGAACTTAGTTCAATGTGTTGGTAGAGTTGTCGTGACCAAGTTGGTCTTTGTCGATTCCAATTAATTATGAAATACTTAGATGAAAAGAACACTCTATAATCATAACGAGTTAAAAGAATTGACTTAAATTTTTTTTTATTTAAAAAAATAATAATAATCAATTAACTTTTAAGTATTTTAAAAATATAAATGAATTGACAAACTTTATAAATATGATAAAATCAATTACATTTGTAAAGTTCATCGACTCATTTGTATTTTAAAAATATTTTATTTTTTATCGACATTTTATAGGTATAGTAATAATTAATATGAATCAATTAAACATTAAATTAAGTTGGAAAGACATGATAAAACAAATCATACTTAAAAGAAAAGCATAATTAGAATCTTAAAATTATTACTTTATACAACAGAAACCCACCAAAGGCCACTAGACAGAATACATTACACACAGAAAGCACAACAGAAACCCATAGGGTTATTTTAAGCTAGTAAGTTCCTTGCTAAGCCAATCAACTTCCAAACACCATGATTAGGGCATAATTCCTTGACACTAAAAGGTAAAAGAACAGTAAGAAAAAAAGGCACATCATTTTTGTAGTATTAATTTTCACCAACACAAACACACCCAACACATAAAAGAGTAAAACCCAGCTTTCCTTTTTTTGAGTTTCTAAGAAGGGTTTTTTCTTCTTTCTTTCAAACAGTTGCAATGGCACCAGGAGTTACAGTAGACTCCATGGCTTTCATGGCTTCAAATCTTGGCTCCTTAGCCTGAAATTTCAACCCAACATAAAGTTTCATGTAATCATCAAACACAAATTTTGGGTAAATCTGATTCTTCTCTGCTTCTTTCTCTACCAGAGATGGTGCTGGGTAGATCACAGCATCATCTCCAGGATTGTAGAATGAGGCTAGTGACATTCTGTTCCCATCTGTCTGTGCTATAACTCTGTGCATTACACTCTTGTATTTACCGTTAGTAATCACCTATATAAACAACCAAAAAAATAATAATAATAAGAATGTTAGTGATTTAAAATTTTATCAAATTCAAATAAAAAAAAAATTAGTTCCTATTTGGATTCTCTTTTATAGTACAGAAAGGGGACAATGCTGAACCAGAAAGGAACCCAGAAATTATTGCATAGAAAATCTCAATATATTCCTTAAGTTGCTTAAACAAAAAGGAAAATGGACCCCTTTAATATAGAAAAGCAGCTTTACGGGGTTTACAGTAAATCTAAGAGCAAGTGACATGTATAATAATACAAATAGCATCACATCATTACAGGAATAATATTGTTAAGAAGTTAATTACCAATATAATATAATTAAACCCAAGTTAAGAATTTGCTTATGTGGGTGATATATATAATATACACCACAAATATAATAATCTTTATAATTAAAAAAATGTATACCTCAAGTTGATCACCAAGGTTGATGACAATGGAATGTTTCATGGGAGGGACATCAACCCACTGGTCATCCTTGAGGAGCTGGAGGCCACTGACCTTGTCATCTTGGAACAACAAGATGATGCCACCTGCATCTGTGTGGGCTCTGAGTCCCTTGATAAGATCTGGTTTAGGACATGGAGGATAGTTGCTAACCTTTGTCCCAAAATTAGGACCCTTTGACCCATAAAATACTTTCTTCAAATACCCTTTCTCTAACCCAAGATTCTCACACAACAAGTCTAACATTTGCTCTGCAAGTTTCTGCAGCCCCACTGCAAACTCCTTCATTGCCTTCCTGTTTTCACCACAATCAACCCAGACAAGCCCAAATCAGAAACTTGAAAAACAACAGAACCCATTTCTCTAATTTCATTTTTTTCTTCTGGGTTTTCGATATTTTCATCAATCAGATTAAAAAAAATCTGGACTTGGGAGAGAAGGGGAACCTGTAGTCATCTTCAAGATCAGGAATTTCATGCATGTTTGAAGCTGGAAGATGGCGCAAGAAGAAGGTACTTTCCCAATCCATATCATTGATTTCAGACTGAACAGCCTCAAGACCATTACTTTCCACCATTTCTTTGAATCTCTGCTCCATACACTTCTTGTAATGCTCCTTTGTCAGCCTCTCCACAGTGTCCATCAGGTCATGAGAGATCCCATGGTTCACCAACTTTCAAAACCAAAATCAAACATTCAGTTTCAGCTGCTACTCACATATACATAACTATACATATACATGAGCATGTGTGTGTGTGTAAAAATGTAAGTTATAGATGGTTTATTTAGAAATACCTCAAAGAAGCCCCAGTTTTCACAGGCATCATGGATCAACTCCATGGTTGATGCTCTCTCTTCTCCATTGAGCTTTGACAAATCAATAACTGGGAAGTTCTCCATTAAAGTTTCTTTCTTTCTTTCTTTCTTTCTTGTCTGCTAAATCTCTCCCTGTTTTTGCTTTTCTCTTTTTTTCAATCAAACAAAGAAGGAGAAGGTTTGGCTCTTTAACTATTGGGTTGACACTGCTCTTGTCTTTCCCTTTTTCTGGGGGAGTTAGAAAACAGTGTTGCTGTCCTGTGGTGGTGTTTGTGTAATGGTGATGAAGGGAACTTGGAATTTATAGCCAAAAATTGAATGTCAATTTGGTAAAATTAAAGAGCTTCAAAGGGTAATAATGGAATTCCCCCAATAGCCTCCTACTCTTTATTGTATACATATCATTTATATTATATTATATTATGATTTTAATTAGTATAGCACAAAATTATTCCAAAAATTTCATACAAAATACAAGTCTTTTTGCCTCATGACTATCAAACCAGTGCATACAATTGGTGTGGTAAACTTTGACTAAAGACTTTCTTTCTGCCACTGCCAACACTCACAGAAGGCAAGAACATGTACACATACACATACATATACATATACATGTGTGTGTGTGTGTGTACATACATATATATATATATTATAAGAGAAATATAAGTTTGTAAAAAGGAAAAAGCAGTGAATCGTGGAGCATGTATGTACATCACACCCGTCGGACCCCTACCTCTTTTGTCCTGCCTGTTACCATATCGTCATCTGCTTGTGATCTGTGCCCCCTTTACTTTTTCCTTTTTTTCTTTTCTTCAGTCTTATCTCTCCTCCAAACATTCATTTTTCTACGACTAATATTCTGAATTAATGCATATATATATATATATAAATATTTGGTTTATATTTATTAATTTTTTTAATTATAAATTAAAAATTAATTTAATTTAGTTTAAATTCAACTTTAAAAAATATATTTGTATAAAAATACTCAAAAATCTTCATTTTTATTAATTTAAAAAAATTTTAAATAGTAAAATTAAAGATATAATTTGAACTTGAGATAGGGGTAATGTATGTGTGTATACATATATATATATATATATATACACACGTATGTATATATTGTGTAAAGTGGACCCACAATTGAGGTGACTCCCTGAATCTTCAATCTCTCTTTAATTCTATAAATATTCATCGTTGAGAAAGTTGACAAAACAACACCATTGGTGGCTTTTAGGCTGCTTAATTCATTTAATATAATGTCTCTCTCTCTAATTCTTCCACTGCATTTACTTACATATAATATGTGTATATATATATATATATGCACATATACGTACACCTCTAATTCCTTCTCATACGGCATTTTTAATTAAATATTCAAAAATTAAATTAGATGGTATTAAATTATAAGTTTTCCCCTTATGTTTATTTTTACACATTTTAAAAATTAATTTATGGGCAGTAATAAATTTATTGGTTTCCTAATTGCGACATTGAATTCATGTAAAGTACATATTTTTTAGTTTATTTTGCAATTAATAAAAAATAAAAAAAATACACAAATATTTTATATTTTATTGAACGCTGTGTATTTATATCGATGTACATATGTATGTATACATACATATGTATGTGTGTACGTACAGGGTACTTGTTTGTTTTTGAGACAAAAAAAAAACAAATTGTAAACTTTATTAATATTATAAGGTGATGGATAATTTTAATATAAGGTGTGCTAGATACGTATCACGTGCTGCGGGATTAATTTTTATTATAAATATTCAATGAATATCGGACCGTCAAAAATATATAATGTAAGAATAAATATATATATATATATATTATGTTGAATATTAATATATATATATATATATATATATATATGGAGTGTTTAATCTCTATTAGGCTCTCAATAGAAATGAAGGGAGGCACGACCAGTACACGAACACCTTCCAAGTTGCCAACTTGATTCTACCAGGCCATCATTACATGTATACATACATATTATGTATGTGTACATATATATATATATATATATAGTTCAAAGGAATATTGAATTATATGGGCATGAATATTTAATAAAATTGTACATGGGTTTTCTTTTTTACTATCATAAACTAGTGAGATCACAATTTTCCTTTAATGCAGCTTATTATATATATATATATATATGATATATGCAAAATATGTATCTGATATTAATTATTTGAGCAAATTATTAAAAATTTGATACATGTTATAATTTAATTTTTAATATTTTTCATTATAATTTGGTATATAATATTTTTTATTTATTTGAAATACTTATTTTTTTATTTTTTAACCAAAAAATTAAATTATATTTAAATATTTTAAAACATTTTTAAAATGATTTTAATTAATTAATTAAATTAATAAATTACTGAATTAATAATATTGAACTTACTGACTTGATTTATAGTTAAAATCATTTCGTGAGTTCTTTTTTTTAAATCATTCAAACATTATATAATTGTTTTATTTTTTTATTATAAAAACATTGAAGATTAAATTGTAATAAAAAAAATATTATGAACCTAATTATAGTAAATGTCAAATTTTAGTGGTTAATTTAATGATTTTTTCTAGTTATTTTAAAAATAAGTTTTTGCATACTACATATATACGAGATTGGTTTATATATATATGTAATAGATACAAACTTTACTTGCAGATCTCTTTTATATCTTGTTCCTCTCTTTTTGTCCTCTCTTTATATATATATATATATATATGTATATATATATATATATATATATATATAAAGTTAAAGTTAAATACCTTTCAGACTCAAATACACACCTGCCCATACCATCAAAATATCAAATTTAATTAAACATGGAGCTAAAAGAATGAGTAATTACTAAGATTCTCATAAGCACATATATTTCTTTTTCTATTTTTTTTAATTATAAAAATAAAAATAGAATATATAAAAAAAATGTCATAACATATGTTATTTCATATGTAATTCTAAATTATATAATATTTTATCTTATTTTCTAGTGAATTCTGAAGTTTCTTGAGACAGCCAATGAAGTAAAGAAAAATAAAAAATTTGTTGAAGTTAATGTCGAGCTCGACGAGGGAGATGAAAATATCGACTGTGTAATAACTGGGAAAAAAGAAAAGGAAAAAAAAAGGGGATTGAAACGACGCCGTTTTAAAGAAGAAAAAACGACGTCGTTTTGTAGAGGGGAGAAAACGACGTCGTTTTGAAAAAGGAGAAACGATGTCGTTCTGCAAGGGAGAAAACGATGCCGTTCTAAGGAAAAACTGGGGTGATATAAATAGGGGGCGGGGGAAAGAAGGAAAGAAGAAAGAAAAAGAAGAAAAGAAAAAGGAAAAAAAAGAACAAAGGAAGAAGGGGAGTGGGAAAGAGAAAGAGGAGAGGACGGAAAGTTCCAGAAGGAGAGAGAAAGGATGCGAAGCGGAGAGAAAGGATGCGAAGCGGAGAGAAGAGGAGACGGACGGTGATAGTGCGATCGGCCGAAAGAAGGGAGATGGAAATGGGAGGTATGGTAACAAATTTCAAATACATGTGTTGATTTGAGTTTGAAATATTTGGATGTGTGGCGTGCGTGGTGACGGCTTACGGAAGTAGCGGTGTACGGAGGAGGCCATGTAGGGTGAGTGTGTGCAATAAGGCGGGAGAAAAGAAGTTGGCTGCGTGAGAATCGCAGGAGGAGAGAGAGAGAAGGTGACGTACGGGCGAAAGCCGAGAGAGAGATAGGAGTGCGGAGTGAGTGGAGATCGGAAGAGAGGAAAATGTGCGTGAACTGTGTGAGAGGGAGCGGGTTGTGTGAGTAACGC
This sequence comes from Carica papaya, assembly GCF_054855325.1. Taxonomy (NCBI): domain Eukaryota; kingdom Viridiplantae; phylum Streptophyta; class Magnoliopsida; order Brassicales; family Caricaceae; genus Carica; species Carica papaya. The sequence goes on along the minus strand of NC_142315.1, from coordinate 905,717 downwards.
GGGAGGAGAGAGGAAGATGTGTGATGTTAATGTGTGGTGTGAGAGGGAACGTATTGTGTGAGCAATGGGGGAGGAGAGAGGAAGATGTGTGAGGTTAATGAGCGGTGTGAGAGGGAACGTGTTGAGTGAGTAACGCGGGAGGAGATAGAAAGATGTTGTGGAGGGAGGATGTGGTCCGAGAGAGAGATAGGGAGAGGCAGTGAGTGAATGTTGGGGAAGGGAAGGATCCGCGGGGTGAGTGAGGTGCTTGAGGGAGTGGAGTGAGGTAGCTGGAGCTTTGGTAGAGAGCAGGACCAGGGGGGAGAAAAGAGAGAGAAAGTGTGGGCCGCGTGAGTAGAGTTCAAGGCGGCGGGGGGAAAGACGGCGTGAGTAGAGGCACATAGGGCCTGTCCCAGGTAGTGGACGAAGAGGGGCAGTGGGAGTGAATGAATAGTGGGTATGTGTGTGCCCCGATAGGGGTCGATAGGTGGACGATGGTCGCCGACGTTGGTGACACAAGTGAATGAAAATGTTGTACGTGTGTGGCCTGGTATAGGTCGAGAGATGGTTAGTGGTCACCGATATCGGTGACGGGAGAGAATGATCCGAGTGTGTGTGAGTGGCCTGATATAGGTCGAGAGATGGTTAATGGTCGCCGATGTTAGTGATGCAAGTGAATGAAAATGGTGTGCGTGTGTGGCCTGGTATAGGTCGAGAGATGGTTAGTGGTCGCCGATATTGGTGACGGGAGAGAATGATCAGAGTGTGTATGAGTGGCCTGGTATAGGTCGAGAGATGACTAATGGTCGTCGATGGTGGTGACGGGAGAGAATGATTAGAGTGTGTGTGTGTGGCCCGATAGGGGTCGGTAGAGGAGTGATGGTCGCCGATGTTGGTGACGGAAATGAATAAAAAATAGTGTGCGTGCGTGGCCCAATAGGGGTCGATAGGTGGTTAATGGCCGTCGACCTTGGCGGTGGATGGTATCACTGGCACGCCTGGGTTGCCGTCAAGGAATAAAAACCTTGGGTAGGGGGATTGTAGGTACAGGGGGGAGAAATTAGGGTTCAGTAGTGAACTTTTGGTAGAGGCATGGGGTTTATATTATTGTATTTCACACTTGTATTTTGAGTTTTACTGTACTTGGTTAAATGAACTCACTCTTTTCTCTTTACAGATGATGTAAGGACGAAGTCTGGATCGAAGTTGTTGGCTTCCGAACCTAGTGTATAGAGTAATAGGATAAAGATTCTAGTTTCTTTTGACTGAATGGAATGTGTAAAATTGATGGTAGCATAGATATTGAGTATGGTTGTATTGTGTGTGATGACTTGTATATGATTGTAGGTTTATCTTGATCATTGAATAAGGGATTGTGATAGGGTTTCCTTGTGCATGACCGATTGGTTATGGAATTGGTTGCTTTGTTAATTACATCCAACGTGAAAAGAAAAAAAAATAAACGGGGCGTTACAGACTGAGTAGGGAATGTAAAGTGATGCAGTGTGGGAGAAATAACAGCTTGTTGGAATTTACGGATAATTTTTTGAGATTTATCAGTTCGAATCTGATGGGTTTCAGTAATCATATAAGTTTGTTGAAGTTAGCGTATTAGTAATACTTTTAAGTATATTTGTAACAGCTTAGAACTTAAAAGAAAATAAATTATAAATTGAATATAAAAACGAAATAATAAGTTAGGATTTACATTCCTTACACAATAATTTAAAATACTTAATAGGGATACGAGAATGACCTTTTAAAAGAATAAAAGAACATTCTATTCGCAACCCTCTTATGGATCGGGATCTGGATCTTGGTTCTCTTAATCTGAAATAGTTAATAAAAGAGTGAGCTATACTGACCTAATAAAAATGTCACACTACTCACTGATACAGAAATAAATGTTGGTAAAAATTATAAAAACAACTAATGGAGCTCTTAATTTAAGTAAATTTATTTATTATAAATAAAATTATTTACTGCATATTTATCATAGCGAGATTTTTAAAACCGACCTATAGAAGTAATAACATAACCAATATCATAATATTATATTCAACATTTGGAATAATAACTTTCTCTTTTATCTACTTACTGGTATCTATAGGGGTCTATAGGGATATTCCCAATACGCGTGAACTTTTATTCAACATTTTTAACTAATCGGTCGTCCCCATACCTTGTCCGGTATGAGCGCAAAAAATATCATCCCTCAATATCCTATCCGATATGAGGGTGAAATGGGTTATCTCCATATCTCGTTCGGTATGAGCGCCAAAATACCAATCCTCGATACCCCGTCTGGTATACGGCAACATTTACGATAGGGTTCCCTATGTACCTAGTCCGTCCACCATCTCCCAAAATATCCAATAAGGCTACCATTCATTCATTCAATTAATCAAGTAATTTTCTATTTACATTTAATTTTTTAATTTTTCAATTTAACTGTAAATCACGCAAAACAAGTAATACATGCATCAAGAAAATACAATCCAATCATCATACCAATTCCAGTGTATTATCATGCATTTAAAACTGTAAAATTAATCAATCAGTTAAAACATGACAAACAGTAATAAATAACCAGTTCTGCCTCCATTAGTAAGCTGTAATTAATTATGAATATTTTCTAATTATGCGAAATATCATATTATTTATAATCAAACTTCAATTATATAACAGATAATAAGGTTGTGAATTCTTACTCGAATTGTTTTCCGAAATACTAAGATTTCAACTGCGCCTACTGGCGGTTCCTGTGTTTTCCGAATTTTCATTCGGAAGTCAAAACATGCTTCAAGTACCTAAAAATACCAAAAAAAAAAAACCTAAAACCGGTATTAAAAACCATTTTCGGTCAATTTTAAAATTTCGACATGGCACTGCCGTCGTGCTCCGACGACGGCATCGCCACTTGCACCGACGGTTTGCCTCGGACTAGCCGATTTTAGCCTGTTTTATATTCATTCCTGCCAGAAAATACGTTAAGGGGCCTCGGTTGGCTGAAAAAAGTCGAAAAAATAAAACACTCACCGGCGGCGAGATTTTTCGGTGCGGCAACTCCGCTGACTCACCTTTGCGGTTTGATGTTTTTCTTCGGTCAACCTGTAGAAAATAGAACGGTGAATATAATAATGAAAAAATTGCACGAAACGCAAATCAGAAAGAGATTCATCGGAGGCGATTTTTAATTTTTTATGCGGCGGTGCCGCAGGATTTTACCCGTGATTTCCAATCCTTTGGCGCCGATTTGGCCATAAGGGTGTTCAAAATCAAATTTCGAGCGATTGTGAGAATTTTTTGGCAGTCGGAGGTGGCTCCGGCACGATGGCAGGCGGCGGTCGGCTCCCTTCCCGCCAACTGGTTCTTCTTCTCCGGCGGGGGGGCTGGCGGCTAGGGTTAAGGTTTGATATGAAATGAGATATTTATATCCATCTCCCTTTAATCTGCACCGTCTATCGCGTTTGATCTCAACCGTCCGATCATGTTTAATAAAGAAATGAATCTAAATCGTTCATCACAATTTGATCTGGACTGTACGATCACATTTAAAGAGGAAACGAATATGAATCGTTCATCGTGTTTGATCACTACCGTCCAATCGCACTTGAGGAGAGAACGGATCCGAACTATTCACGCGCGCTGGAACAAATTCGGACCGTCTGATCGCGGGCACGTGGATTGCCAGCGTGGCACCACTTCAGCGTGCCTTGCCACGTGGCGCGCTCCAATTTGTCAAGGCTACTAATTGAGCGGTCCTACATGACACATTTTTTTTAAATTATATTTTAACTTACAGTTTTCAATTTTTCTTTAAAAATACACACATAACTTAAATTTTTACCTATTTTTTTCAAAATTATTTTCAATTTCATTTTCCACCTATTTTTTTTTTAATTTTTATATTAAATATAAATTCATAAATTAAAAAATTATATTTTACATATTAATTTTAAATTTTTAAAATTAATTTCGGGTATTATAACTTTATTCCCTTAAAAAAAATTTACGAGTAAAAGCTAATTTTCTCTAAACTTTCATTATAAATATATATACATATAATATATATATATATATATATATATATAATGTGCAAACGGACCCATTAATTTCAAAGGAATCCATACATAACGCATTTACGAATGAAGATCGCATTAATTATTAATGCATAATTGCAAAAAGTTTTTTTTTAAATCAGAATGTCGCATAAAGTTTTAAAACTTGTTCCTCTTTAATTATATACAAATTAAAAATATTTATTATTATTATATATATATATATGGTTACATAAATGAAGAAAGATATAGCACTATTGATTTTTTTATTCAAGATAAGGTGGATTATTATTTTAGGATTATATTAATATAATCAATGAAATATACTTGTTATAATAATTAATTATATTCTTTAAAAAATATTTTATAATAAATGTGTACGTATATATTTTATTAAAAAATTTAACTTAATTATTACCTTTAAAAATAATTATTAATTATTTATATTAATACGAAAGTTAAATCAAATATTATAATTTAATTATAATATATTCATAAATTTAAATTTAAATTTATGATGTTTAAATAAAGAATAAGAATTTTAACTATTAAATTATTAAAAAAAATTATATATAACATCACACTATAGTTATGGTTTGTTTTACCCTTAATTTTCTAGTGCAACTTGTTGAAGAATTGGTACAAGAAAAATAATAATTAATTAATATATAATATTTTATTTAAGTTACTTTTCTTTAATTTTTAAATCAAACTTATACCCTAATCTCCCTACTAATATCTTCTCATTTTATATTAAGGGTATAAAATCATCCCTAGAGATTATTTTTTTTTTATTCCCAATCCTTTCACATTTATATACTCAAATAATTAAAATAAAATAAAAAATAATTTAGATTTGGTTAAATATATTTTTATTTCATTATGTATTTTTGTTTCTAGTAAGTATATAATATTCACTTTATTAAAAAAAAAATATTGAACACTTTTCACTTTTTGAAAAAAAAAAATACCCACAACTTATCTGAATAATTGTTATATCTCTTTTTTTATATATGAAATCATGGGTTTGAATTAAATTTATACCCTAATAAACTTATTATTAAGTGTTGAGAACCCTAAAATTACACACCATAATAATTAACAACTTCATTATTCAATTTCTTTCTATCATTTCACATATAGTCTGATAAAGATCGAGATTTTAAATTATCTGAATAGTTGGTATATCTCTTTCTCTATATGATATCGTGAGTTTGAATTAAATTTATACCCTAATAAACTTATTACTAAGTGTTGAGAATCCTAAAATTACACACCATAATAATTAACAACTTCATTACTCAATTTCTTTCTATCATTTCACATATAGTCTGATAAAGATCGAGATTTTAAATTATCTGAATAGTTGGTATATTTCTTTCTCTATAAGAAATCGTGGATTTGAGTTAAATTTATACCCTAATAAACTTATTACTAAGTGTTGAGAATCCTAAAATTTCACACGATAACAATTAACAATTTTATTATTCAATTTCTTTCTATCCTTTCATATATAGCCTAACAAAGATCGAGATTTTAAATTATCTGAATAGTTAGTATATTTCTTTCTCTATAAGAAATCGTGGGTTTGAGTTAAATTTATATCCTAATAAACTTATTACTAGGTGTTGAGAATTCTAAAATTTCATACCATAACAATTAACAACTTCATTACTCAATTTTTTTCTATTATTTCACATATAACCTAACAAAGATCGAGATTTTAAATTATTTGAATAGTTGATATATCTCTTTCTCCATATGAGATCGTGAGTTTGAATTAAATTTATACCCTAATAAACTTATTATTAAGTGTTGAGAATCCTAAAATTTCACACCATAACAATTAATAACTTTATTACTCAATTTCTTTTTATTCTTTCATATATAGCCTGACAAAGATCGAGATTTTAAATTATCTGAATAGTTGATATATTTCTTTCTCTATAAGAAATCGTCAGTTTGAGTTAAATTATATTCTTTTGTTTATTTTTTAAAATATTATTTTTATTATGTTATAATTAGTCTATTAATATAAAATAATTAATCAATTTATAAGTATATAAAAAAATTAAAATTCAAGAATTCTAACCTTGTTATGACATTAAGTAATTAACTTGATTAGTTAAAAAATTTTAAGTTAATAAAAAATAATCTAATATATTATTTATACCCTAATAATGTTATTATTAAATGTTGAGAATCCTAAAATTTCACACCATAATAATTAATAATTTCATTACTCAATTTCTTTCTATCATTCTACACGGGGCCTAACAAAGATCGAGATTGGCTTAACACAACTCTATTACATTATATATATATATATATATATGCATGTGTATATATATATATATATATATATATTAGAAAAGAAAAGTTGACGAGAACTAATTAAATTGTCTACGATTTTCATACGTTATTTCCTACTTTTGGATCTTTATTTCACATGCAATGTCCTCAAATTTTCTTCTCTTTAATTGGCGTCATTAAATTAATTAATGAATATTAAATCTTGAAAATGACACGAAATATTATTAATCCTCGTTTAATCAATGTCATTTTGACTCAAATACTAATTTATACTTCAACTAATTATAGCCATACAAACTTCCATCTTCACAAAAAGTAATATATATATATATATATATATATACACATATACACACACACACACACACACACATATATACACACACACACACACACACACATATATATACACACACATTGTATAAGTTGGGAACATGAGGTTTTCGTTGTGTGTTAATCAAATTTCTGAATAAGTTAAGATTGTGAGACATTTTAACTTGAAAGGTGATATAAATAACACTTTAAATTAAAAAAGTTTCAATATAATCGGCCACCTCATATGTATAGATATTCTTTAAACTAATCATAATAAACTTTGATTAACCAATTGCCATTTATACAAAATTTTGAAATTTCAAGAAGTTAAAATATAACCAAGTAATAAGTCAATGTTCGGTCAATATAGACCACTATATATATATATATATATATATAGGTGTAGCTAAAGCACGCTTAATAATTACTATAAGATCATCTAATTAGTTTTTTAAGATGTAAATAATGATTTATTTTATGAAATACTTATGTGAGCTCAAATGATTTCTTTTACTTTTTAATTATTTTATTTAATTCATTTCTTTAATAAAAATTAGTGTCATTACCTTATGATGTTACGTGTCAAACTTATTAATACATGATATACTGCTATTGATTCAAATATTAGTTCAATATCACATCAAATATCACGTGATAAATAATACGATATATTTTTTTAATTGCGCGACTGATCCGAATGAAAAAAAAAAAATCTTAACTTTTAACTATCTCTCTCAAATAGAAATTTCTGAAGTTAAAGTGGATGGCCTTCCTCTCTGTCATCTTCAAAATCAGATGAAGAAACAGTAGAGCTTTTAAAGAGAGAGAGAGAGAGATAGAATTGGTTTGAAGATGAAGATGCCATGATCAACTCATTAAAAATTCCACCATAGTTGACTCTCTTTCTTGGAGAACGATAATTGAGGATGATGAAGAACAAGACATTGATTTGCCTTTGTTCTATGATTCCACTCGTTAAGATATGCAATCACCGAGCCTGATAGAGAATTTCATGAAGAAATCATCTAGAATCTTCAACTTTCTCGACTTATAAATTTGGATCTTGACACCTTCCTCTCGAATGACAACATCGACGCAATGGCTTGGCTATTAGGACTGCAATTGTCTTCCTTGATGACAACAATCGTATTCCCTTTCTCCGATTAGATATGAAACCGAAAACTTCTATTTCAGTGTGATTTTGAGGCTCTGTTTGATTTACAGTCGATGAATCATGGAGGGTCAGAGGGTGAGAGATCGGAAGGAGGAAGAAAGATTTTTATTAATTTAATTTTTTTAAAAAAAAATAATCACCCAATTAATTTCTTTTAAACATATATAATTTCATGGGGCAAACAAAACCCAATATCGATTTTATTTTAGAAATTTAATAGTAATTCTATCGAAATAAATTAGTTGACACAAAATTTTGAAGGACATTCTTTGAATGAGAGCAAGGAGGAGAGCCTCCAATTTTAGAAACTCTTCTCTTTTGGTACTTGATGCACATGGTATGCTCTTGCTTTTCAAGTATCCCATACATACCATACCCATTTGGCCCTATATGTATATGTGTATCAAAATTTTCAATTATCCAATTCCCAACATATTAAAATACAACATAAAATTATTAGGTCACACATTATCAGTATTATTTTAATAAAAAGAAAAGTAAGAAATGAAACATTTTAAAAAAATAAACAGAAGAAGCAGCCATCAGAGAATATATAAAAAAAAAAGAGAAATCAGAGATCATACATATACATATATATGTATATATATATATATATATGTACGTACGTACAATTGAGTATCCATATTTTTACAAATGTACAAACACAAACCAACAAATCAACAAGTGCTGATAAATAAATTAAGAGAAATCTTTTCTTGAGTTTCAGTCAAATACTCAAAAAGGATTGTTTTTTAACATGGGAAGTTGAATTCTTGATTGATTTTTTTTCTTAATTTTTATAAATTTTGGATGATGAATCACTTCTGATTCATGTATGTATATATGGGTGTTTATATATGTGTGTGTGTGTGTGTATATATATATATATTGAGTAAGATTGAGACATGGCAGTAGAAAATTACTAACATCTTTTTTTTTTTAATGAATATATAATAAACTAGATGAAGCCATTCTTATCCAGTTTGTATAATGTCCTAATAGCTATTATATTTGTATATTTTTTAAAAAATAATATATTAATATATTTACATTCCTGAAGTACCTTATAATTATTTTAAATTTAATGTATCTTGAATTTATTTTCTTTTTGATAGGTTATAAATTTATGTTTATACTAAATTTTTAAGAAATTTTTATTAATTAAACTTATTAGGTAATCACATTTTCATCTAATTTATAACTTTTTATAATAAAATGATTCTTATTAATTAAATATATCGAGTTTAATACGATGAATATGTAAATCTCACATAATATCAAACCCAACTGATGAGCAAGTTCATGAGCAATCCAACTACAACTTTTAAGAGTATTTTTAACCTGAATATTACCTATGTTACATACTAACAGTCTAGCATTCGAGATGATGAATATTTTTATAAATAGGTAATACTTGTACTTATATTTCTATTTTTATATTATTACAAATATTTTTTACAAATCCATAAAAGTCATACATACTCTCTTTCAAAATATTATAAGATCCTATACGTTTATTCTTTTTCTCAAGCTATATGTACAATATTTGTTACCTTTATAATATTTTTACCCTAATATCAAAATCGAGAATCATCTTACAATATTTTGAAAAAATACGTCTGACTTCAGAATAAATAAATGAGGTTATGAGTGAAGGGATATCTTATAACTTCTTTATCTCCTATCACATCCCTTTCTACTTAGAGTAAATGGGTTTTAATCCACGTGATTCCTTTCGCTCGTTAACTTTGAGATTAAAGTTTTCCCTAATACCATCTTATTTATATTATTGTTTTAACATTAAGATTAAAAAGGTTTAAATCTTTCGTCTTTAGTGGGACTGGAGAACTCTTGACCTTAACAAGAGCAAAGTAATTTTGTTCCTTACGAAATAATATTCTTGACTTATAATTTTTTTGTACGAGATATACTATCACCTAAACATCACGATTAATGGAAATATAAATGTGAATATCAACGTAAGCAAAAGTACAATGAGTGATTAAAATTCTTAACACCCTTGAGAAAATTCTTGATCTTGTAGGTTATTATATTGATATTTGAATCAGTATGTTTAACAAGGTGCCTTAACATTATTTTTAGAGTCTTAAATGTTTATAAATTTTTTAAATAGACAGAGAATAAATAGTACTGTTTCAATGAATTTATAAGTGTATTGAAACTCAAAATTTTTTAGTATTTATGTTGATAAAATATATATATATATATATATATATATATGAATGATTCGTTATTCTAAATAGTTGAATTTTTAAAAGGTATTGATTTGGACCCAAAAATTGTGAGAATAATCTTTAGTTTGATATACCAATAGAAATTATTTAGTTTAAAAATATTTGATCTCACAAAAAAGCCAAATAGAAAGGTACTTCGTTTTTCTATTGGAAAAAAAGTATTTGGTTAATTTATGCAAAACACACATATATAAATATACATACATATATAAATATACATACATACATACATATATATATATATATTCTCTAGATATTTATCAAAGATATGATGCTCCATTAACATATGGGTATGCCATGTTATTCATTTCTCTTTATACTCTTTTTAATTTGTTACTTTATCGAAGTGGTAGGCTATACAAATATACAATACACATACAATCTAAGGCTATTTTTTAAAGAAAAAAAAATTGCTAATATACACTAAAAATTATAAAGATATTAACCAAAAGAAAATCTTAAATTTGATATGAATATCATTTTTTATATAAAAAAAAATTGCACAAATCTATTTTTCATAAATGTGTATATATATATATATATATATTTTTTTACTTGATCCATACTCCATCCTTACCACAATGGTTATTTTTACTTTATTTACTTATATTTTATGAGAATGTGAAGGTTCGATAATTAAATTTATTTATTATATCTATCCTTTACACATATAATAATTATAATATAATATAATTAACTTTTAAATAAGAACACGTATAAGAGAATAACTTGTAAATATATGTGTATGTATATATATATTAGTAATTAACTATGTAATTAGTTTAATTGAGAAGAAAGTTTTAACTCCCGGCCACATTTTTTAAGTGGACAAAACCAACATATTATTATTATTATTGTTTTAAAAAAAAATTCAAAAGGTAGCTTTCCACTCTTTCCATAAAGGGAAATATATAAATGGGTGCAAAAAAATGTTAGTTCATGGATGAATTAATAACCCATTTTCAAGCCACACACACACACACACATATATATATATATATATATATATATATATGCATATACATTTTTATGTGGAGCCCAAAATAGGGGACATGATTCTATGCAACATTAATCAATGTCCAATGACCAAATTTTGGGTATGGGACAAAAATTAAGATGATCTACTAATCAATTTTTGGTATCTTTGTACTTTGATTCATTTTCTACCTCCCCCCACTTGAATACTTTATTGAATTCTTCTTAGAATCAAAAAATTAAATCAAAATTTTTAATCTATCGTAAAGAATTTACGATATTTAATTGGACGAATCATATGTTAAAACTCTCTTTTATAAATAAATGTATCATTAGTCTTGAAAGTAAAATCATTATGCAATCCCGATTCATGAAATTTCAACATATGAGTCAAGATTGCAATTTTTCTAATACAAAATAATTATGATTTAGTAAGCAAATCAACGTAATAAATTTCTGTAATGTAATAGGAATCGTTATATTCGTAGTAATTCTATGCCTTATACAATGAACTGACCGTGCATTTAAATTAAATCTATGATTGTGATTTATATTTCTCGCTAAATTTGTACAGATAAAAATCAACTATATGAATTTTTTGAATGTTTAGATATAGACTTTGTGTAACTGTAACACCCCAGCCCAAGGAAGTTTCGGTACTAAAACATTTTTAAAATTTCCAAATGTAATTTTCAAGAATCATATAACAAATGATTTTCACTTAGAACATAGGAAATTTGAGGGAATGTAAACATACCATAGTTTTGAGGTATTCAGGTAATGAAGAAATCATATTTGTGAAGAATAAAGAAAGAGGAGTATATTAGGAATCTTCAGTCTTTAACGAAATTAGAAGAATTATGCGAGTTAGTTGAAGAATAATCCAAGTAGACATCAAGTCATCAAATATGGAAAAGAAAAGTATTGAAAACTAACACCTTATAAAATTCACAAGCCAAGATTTAAAAGTTATGAAACCCTAAGTTCTTAAGAATGACGCGAATATTCAGTATTAATATATTCTATTAAATCCAACATGTGGTATATTGCAAGTAACCATATATTGAGTTCTTAAAAGTTAAAAAACGATAGTTTAATTCATATATATGAAATTAGGGAACGTTAGAGAACTTCGAGAATCACCGTAGCCTTAGATGACATTCTTTATGGCTACAATAACTGTTCGAAAAAACAAATTTTGAATTTATAAGACAAACTTTTAGCAACTGTACTTTACTTATGAGAGTTAGAGAATAATTGACTATGAATTAAAGAGATCCCACTAGTAGAAATATTATAACAAAACCATTAGGTTGAAAAGGAAACTTGAAAATGAGTAGAGGTATTTTCAAACCACCTGGTCACTATAAATTTGGAAGAACAAATTAATTTCAAAGAGGGGGGGGGGAGATTGTAACACCCTGGCCTAACGAAACATTAAAATCCAACCCACCTTTTTTGTTTAAGCAGGGAAGGTCAAAACGATGCCGTTTTGATTTAAAGAAAAGAAAAAAAAAAGAGGTAAAAATGACATCATTTTGAGAGCATCAAAACGACACCATTTTGATGACAAAAGAAAAAAATTGGGGAGTTGCAGAGGCGAACAGGCCTCTGCAAGAAGAAGAAGATGAGGTGTGCACGCCTCTGAAACTCCCTAGAGATGGAGGAGGCGAAGCATTGAGGAGTCTTCTTGTTCTGTTTATAAGAAAAAGAGAGAGGCGGGAAAAATGATGGATTGGGTAAAGAGAGAGAAAGGTATAAAGAGATAGAGAATGAAAATGAGGGAAGGAAGGAAGAATATGAAGAAAGAGATGATGGTAGCGATGGTGGCACGCCTAAATCATTCTTGATCTGCGGCAAAGCAAGAATAGGGAGAGAGGAAGAGGAGTTGTGCACAGCGGAGTAACATAAGGGAAGGAGATCAAAGCACAGTACACGTATTGTGTTTGTTGTGTAAGCTTGTTGATGTATAATACATATATGATATATAAATAAGTGCATGTCTGAGTAGGTCATCTAATGGCGAACCTAATTAGTAAAAGAATAACATAAGAACTTTGAAAAACGAGAAAATTCGTTTAACCGGTATTTAGCGATGGGTGGGTATGTATGTAACCTTTTGGCATGTGACTGTGGTGAACCCTAACCGTGGATACGACTTTAGTCAGACGTGGCAAAGCGATAAGAACTGTAAATTGTATGCTGTGTATTACAAATTATGAACTATGAACTGAACTATAATGTATTCACGTAGTAAAGGGGATCCTTACCGCCTTTGTTAATGCCAGCGGAAACAGTATCGTACGATAAAACTATTTTTAATAAAATATAAACTAATAGGAAGTCATGAGTGAAGTTTATGATACTGAAATACTGAACTAATATCTACTGAACTGCTTACTGCTTAAATTGTGATACTGAATACTGAATTGTATCATTTATGGAACTATTGATGCATTGAGTTATATTATTGAAATGATAAATTCTGAATGTTTACTGAATAAACTGATTAGAAGATTTGGTGATTGAGTGTGTGCATGTCTTTGTTATGGGCATTACTCCTTTCTCTTACTGAGTCCGTGAAGCTCACCCAAATTCACACCCCCCTAATACAAATTAGTCCAAATCAAAAGTAAGTTCAAGGTCGAAAGAAGACTTTGAAGAATCTTTAGTGATAATAAAAATTCGTCTCGTAAAGTCAATTTAATTATGTTATACCGATATAACGTAACGGATCTTGTAAGCATTATGTTTTGTAATTCCGTATATGGATGATTGAATACTAGATTTTCACTTATTATTGTGTAACTTTATTAAGCTATATGTGTAGAGTAGCGGTCATTTCTCAACAGAGAAAACGAGTCGTTACAGTAACCCTCTAGATCCAAATACTACTGGTTCACTAATTTTTTGGATCAAAATTATTTACCAGAAATATTAAATTCAAGTTAACGGTAGTGTAACTTAAGTTTTTATATGAAGTTTAACAATTATAACCTTTCTATTGTAGGAATGAGGTACTACAATTTTTACCGCTCAAATTTTTAATGTCTTCATCAAGACCACACATCCCAAAATCACAAATTACAATTCAAATGCTAACAAAATTTATGATCGTATTAGCCAATATCATTAAAATAAAACGTATTCTGATACCATTTATAATGTCTCAAGCTCAAAATCCATTAATCCAATAATTTTTTTTACTTAAAATCACTGACTTTCAAAATTTTAAACTTAAATTATTAGTAATATGTAACTTGAACTCTTATATAAAACTCAATAATTGCATATTTTTTAACGTGACACTAAGATATTATGCTTCAAATACCGGCAAAGTGAAGCATGAAACTTTAGTTTGTGAGATGGAACTATTAAAGTAAAAAATAGACTTTGATGTTAATGTTACATGGAGAGTCATACTACTTCTTAGATTCTTTGCTATTCTTTTCCTAAATAAATTCATAAATAGGAATTCTTTTCATCTCAAATACATTGATTTGAAGCATGTATATATAAGCACACACACATATATATACACATATATACATACATATATGTCTATATATATATATATATATACATATATGCACATGCATAAAGCATAAAAGCCACAAGTACAATGAACTCAAAGTGGGCTTATAATAATTTTGAGGGTTTGGCTCATCACTTCAATTCTACTCACTACCACTCATTTTCTAAGTTATAGACAAGCACATGGTGGATATTTGGTAGAATTTTATTTCTATATTGAGTATACAAACACTAGACTACTTAATTATTATGTTGGTTTTGTCATGTCATATCAAATTTTTATGTTACACAAAATTAAAATAAACCAACCATACAAAAAAAAAATGTATATTCCAAACCACATATAAATATAATTAGATTCTTTTGAAACTTAAATTATATAGTTCTAGAAAAAAAAAAATCGACATATATATATGAACAAATATATATCATCATACTTGGTCGACATGGGTTTTTAAAATATCATTAATATAAATTGTTGGTTGCGAAATTAGATATATGCTTATATAATTATTATGCATTTGCATATTGAACTCAATATCATAATAAGCTTTTAGTTTAAGAGGCCAAACGAGGACCATTTGCATACTTCACAATCTGTCACTAGTTTATATAAACAAATATTTAGTCATAATGTTTGTGTATACATACATATATACATATATATATATATATCTTTATATACATATACATATAAACATATCCGTGGTTGATTAATTTGTTTAAAAAGTTGAATATGATGAAGCATCCACCCACAAAAACGAAAGGCTTTGTTTGATACGTTGAATAGAACACCAAAAACATCAATTTAAAGATTACTACTTAAAGAATCATATGCCATGTCCTTTTCGTTTTCAGGATCATCTCTAGTTTTCTTCATGATATGTTTATATTATATATACCATATATATACATATACATATACATAGATATATATATATATATATATATACAAACTATTTGTTCATCATCACTAGCTAACTGTAATGCTTATCCTTTGATGCTCATCATTTTTGCTTGTTTTGTGATCGATCCTTGCATGACAATTACTTAATCCACTTGCAGGCATGAACAAAATTTTATATAGATATATGTGTATGTGTGTATGTATACATGAGAAAAAAAAAAATTGATTCATCATCTACGTCTCAAATCTTATTATTTAACTCATTTCATGATTCCTAATCAATATATGTGTGTGTGTGTGTATATATATATATATATATGGGCTGGTTATTGAATTAGCAAATTAAGATATTAATTAGTAACAATTAAGAGTTTGAATTAGTGTTAAATTTATAATTTTATATACAATAACAACAAATTTAAATTTAATAATCATTATTCAAGTTATATGAATTAATAATTTAAAAACTAAAATATAAAACATTATGTTAAAAATGTTTATATTTAATTTTAGAAATTAAATAAAAAAATAATCAGATCTTATTATTTATTAAATGGATTAATTTTAATATTTATTAATTTTAACTGATTTTTATATTTATACAATATATATATATATATGTATTTATGTATGTATGCAATCAAATCAATTAATTTCATTGCAACTTTTTCTAATGAATATTACTTTACTGCATGCACGCACGTAGATGACATGGAAAAATGTTTTCTCACCGACCAAAATCTAAATTATTATCATATGATTAAAAATAATAATTAACCCTTTAGTATCTATAGGTAAATTGCATGCTTAATTATTGGAATTTTCTTTTAATTTCTTGCTTACATTATCTAATTCAAAAAAATTAAAAGAAAAAATTACTAGTATTCTTAGACAAATTACGTGATATCTTAATCCACGTTGAAAAGATACGTGACTGTTGAGACTCGTATAAGAATTCAAATCATGTACTATCGATAACTACAATTTAAGTTTTTCGAGACTGGTGATTTCAATTATAAGAAACTTATGGGTTAGTATTTAGGTCTAAAAAATTATAAACGATATCATAATATATTTCGTCAGTGATTCAGGATTCGTGCGATCTTGGATCTTGTACGATTTTTAATGATAATTGTAATTGTAATATGTGTTTTTTTATGAAAATTTTAAAATTTTGAGTGATTAATATTGTAAAACTCAAGTTTCTATCATTTATTTTTTTTAAATTGAAATATTTAAATAATAATAAATTCATTCTTAACATTAATATATATTATATATGTAAATCGTTTATATGAAAAATGTAGAACTCGTCCGTAAAAATTTTAAAAAAAAAATTGTATCGATATAAAAAAAAGGGATAGTGTTCTATATAAAAAAAGTATAGTTATTGATATTTATATAAGAGTTTAATTAATACACTATTAATAATTTGAATTTAAATTTTTAAAAATTGGAAATTTAATATAAAAAATTATTGATTAGTATTACGTGTGAATTTGAAGAACTATAAATTTAATTTAAAAGTATACTTAAATTAATAATAAGATATTTTTTAAAAAAAAGTAAAAAGTAATATTATAAAATAAATTAAAATATTTTTTTTTAATATAAAGTTTACTATAATGTAACGTAAATATCAACTTTATTTATTTTGAATTTGTAATCTACGTAAGTTCAACATCAAGACTTACTTTTTTCTTACGAGTCTATATATTATGATTATGATTATGAGGTGTTTAATTAAAAATGAACGATTCTTTTTTATTAGTATTTATGTGTTAAAATTACTCAAATAAATTAATATTTATTCCCAAAAAAAAAGCATATAATGATTGGTGTGTGTGTCTCTCTTTCTCTATATATACATATATATATATATATATGTATATAATACTAAAAAATTTAAATCGTGTATATATTTATATATAACACTAAACAATTTAATTAGTATAATTGGTGATCAATAAATGCTTAAATTACTAAATCAAAAACATGGTATTTGTTATAATTTAATTTTTAATTTTTTTTTATAATTTAGTTCTTTACATTTTTACTCGTTTTATATATTCAATTTTTATTTTTTTAATAGAAAATTTTTTTAAAAAATAATTTTAATTAATTAATTAATTAATTAAATCGATAATAATTCAATTTATTAATTTAATGACTTAGTTACAATTATTAAGTTAATATTATTAAATTATTTTTAAAATATCTAAATATAATTAATTTTTTAATTTTTTTCGTTAAATAATAAAAGAAAATTTTATTTTTAAAATAAATAAAAAATACTAATTATTAAATTATTATTTTTTCAGGGGTATAAAGCGAATTTAACAATAAATTGGGTCCAACTATGCAAAAACACAAAACTAAAGCCCAATTTTTTTTACACTAATTTTACTTTATCTTATTTTTTAGAATGTTGAACCAATTTAATTTGGGCTTGGGCCTATATTTAGCCCAATTTTTTTATTTAAAAAAATTCATAAATTATCAAGAAATTATTTTATATTTTTATTCTAGTATTAATTTTTGAATTAATTATTAAATTTTAATTTTTTGAAATTTAATATTATTATAATTTAATTTTTAAAAGAGAGGGAGAGAAGAGGAGAGTTCAGCAGTCCAATACTTATGGCACATGTATATTATATTATATTATATGAAATTCATAAAAATTCACGTAACAAAAATAAAATATTAAATTGAATTTTTCACTGACAATAAGTAGTTGCCTCCTCCGAGGGCCCCATCCAATCAAAAGAAATCTCCCCCGCAAATCTCTAGGCCTCATCATCATCACGAGCCGTGCATGCGACTCGCGATTCACCGCCCGATCTGACGACGATCACTAGAAGATGTCGAGAATCTCGAGGATCGAACGGTTGCAGAGCGGACACGATCCTCTGTTCAACCACAGCTCCCGCGAACACACCCTACAGAAAGTATGCCCGCACGGGATAAACGCCGCGCCTTTCTTCCTCCCCATGCAGACGCAGCAGACCGAATCATTCCCCAATGCCACTCCTTCCTTCTCCTTCTTCTCCACCTCGCCGCCGCCGTCACCGACGCAACCGTCGCCGAAGTCGGTTTCTTCCAGGAGTCTCATCAGCGACATCCTCAACGGCGTCCCCGGCACACTCCTGGACCCACCATTTGTTCTATCCGGCCCCACAGAATTAACTCCGTCAGGCTCGTTTGACGCACGTAAATGTCGTTCCGCCGCTAGAGCCGCCGCCAGATTCATCCCCGAGCTAATCGGAACTGAACTCAAACAAATAAGATCCGACCCGCTAACCGGCTCCCTGCTTTGACCCGCTCTTAGTACCGGGTCGGAGTCACGATGGTTCTGTTCAAACTCGTCCGGCTCTTCATCTTCATCTTCTTCTCTAACGCTGATGGTGGTTGGCCGGAATCCCCATGTGGGCCCACAGCAGCCTATTCCTTTAAATCCCAGCCGTTCTTTCAGCGTCCTTCTCCGTCTCGCCATGGCTCCATCGAGACCGTCCATTCGTTCCCTAAGCAAAGCCAGGATCGTCGTTCTCGCGTCGATCTCTCTTGTTACCGATTCCTGCAACAGCACCCTGAGTTGACTCATTCTGAAACGAACCCAATTACCAGAAACACGTAGAAACCAATCTGTGCGGGAGGAGGAGGAGAAGAACAACAATAATAATAATAATGAGAAGAGTAAGAAGACGTACAGGTTAAGATCGCGGTGAAGGGTTCGTCCATGAAAGTCCCGTGAGTTTTTTTCGGTTCAAGAATTGAAAAACGTCACCCTCTCCAGCTGCTTTAATTCATGGAAATGAAGAAAAGAGCGTCTGAGAAAGGAAAAACTGTGGCAATGGCGGTGGTCCAGAGGGAAACATAAATCACTGTTTGTGAAATTATAATAATAAATACTACGTTTCTGGGTCCAAAAACAGGGATATAGAAAGACGCAAACGATGACAAAACAGAAGAAGAAGAAGAAGAAGTAGACGGGGGGAGGAGAGAAAAAGAGGAAGAAGATTGGATGTGCTTTACAGATGGAGGTGTTTCTGTGCTTTGTTAATTCTTGACTGCTTTTCTCGGGGGTTGGAGTAAGGGAACAGAAAAATAAATTTTTAAATTTTTTATAATTATTTAATTCGAATTTTGATGAATAAATAAAATTTTCGGAGTTGAAAATTAAATTAAATTAAAATAAATTCAGGGTTCTGGTATTTTTTGTCATTTTGTTTAACCACCCTGTTTCGCCGGCCAAAGCCTGAAGTCAACAGGCGTAAGCATCGAGGGCTTGCCACGTGGCAGATGCTGCCACCACGATTGCCTCATCCGGCTCCAAATTTGGGCTTCGTAATTAGCCGCAAAGGGTAATATGACCGCCGCGGGACAAAGTGATTACTCATACGACGTCGTTTTTTTATCTTTTTAAATATAAATATTAAATCACAAGTAGATTAAACACCATAACCAAAAGACATACGAGAGAATCACCTTTGAATTATCTCTTTAAAACTTCGTAGTAAGTATTTGTTGGTTGGTTATGTTTTGGTTACTAGTTGTTTGCTTTCTTTTATCTTTAAAAATTATATTACTAATTATTTCAATTAAGAAATTAAATCTCCTTTTAAGACTAATCACTAAGATTAAATCAAATTTAATTATTATAATTTTATTTATATACTAATGAATTAATTTTATATTTTTTATTATATTTAATTTTTAAATAAATTATAATAATTTTTACAATTAAATCATCATATTGATATCGATCATGCATGGAATGTTTTGTTTTCTAGTTAGTAGGAGTATATTGTAATATTTTATTTAAGTTGAACTTCTTTAATTATTATTATCATCATCAATGATTGGATTTATGGAGTCCAACACATACATACATACATACATATATATATATATACATATACATATATATATACATATATATAATGTGAAAGCTTGTAACATATGGGTGCCACCATAATACAGGGTATCATCCATTCACCAAACAAACTGATTTTTTTTTTTTTTTTTGTTGGGTGTTTTTATTTGCTAGAGGTTTATTAATTGTCAAATAACATATAATTCACCATATAAGTTAATTTATTTTATTTATAAGGTAATATGTATGTATATATATACATTTATATATATATATATATATTTCAGAAAGGAGTTGTTATGACTTATGGGAAAGTAGTTCAAGAGGGAGGATTTAGTTCACCAATTCAGATTAAGCACATTACCAAAAAAAAAAAAAAACATGAAAAATAAATTAAGAAAATAACTAATTAAATAATTAAGATGAATGATTAGGCCAAAAACAAAAACTTAATTCTCAAAATTAACTTTAAACAAATTTATATATTACCATCATTCTGTACGAATGTATGGATTCAAATCAATTTACGAGAATACTCAATTCAATTCACGAGAATGTAAACTAAATTCGGTTTATAAAAATATTTATAAAAAAAAGATTATTCACTTTAAAACATTACAAAACCATTAATATTGAGTTTAAAAATAATAAAAAATTAGAAAAATAAGTGAAGTAAATTGCTAATTCATATATATATATTTATATATTTGAAATTCATTTATTTTTTTCATGAATGACTTGTTTTGAATTTGACGTATTTCATGTAACAGGATTATATAGTCTTTGAATATGGGTGTTCGACCCTTATGGACTAACCGGAAAGGTATAACCTGTAAATTCGACGTGGGGCGTATAAGGTTACGATCCTTTTGTTCGAGGAGGAATAGCCTCTCGTCATATTGCAGCGGGGACATTGGGCATATTAGCGGGCTTATTCCATCTTAGTGTTGGTCCGCCCCAATGATGGGCCAAGAGATGGGCCTCAAAAGGTTAAGTTCTAATCCAAAGAGTATTTTGATTAAGCCCAAGTTTTTGGTTTGAGAATGTGGATGCTTTGTCAAGTTTATATTCTCTTTTTCCCAACCATTCAAATTTATCTTAGGCAAATTAAATTTCAATTTATATTTTCACTAAATTATTAGTTTTTCCGGTAATTATCTTGTCGAGTAAAAAATTATATCGTCGTATATTATTATTGTATATTAAAATACTAATATTTTAACTTAAATGACATCGTATTTTTATAATAGAATTAATAATTTGAATTCAAATTATATATCTCATGTATAATATTTTTTAAAATTTCCCTCAATGTCAAATAGGGTAAGACGTTAACAATCATTTTTCGTTAACGACATTGATTAATATGATCGAATATGAACGAAAAGTTTTATGGGTAACTGAGATAATTTTACGTGTATTAATTATTCTTTATTTATTGTCTAATAATTTGTTTCGATGTCTAAATAAGTGAAATTAGTATGAAGGACAATATAAATAATCGAGCACGATTATGAAAATTTAAAAGTATTACGTGATTCGTTTAAATTCTAAAAAATAATTGTAATATTTGAATGTTTATTGCTATGAATTACGTATATGACTATTAAAAGAGTATTTTTATTATATATATATATATATATAAGGAGTCATCCATAAAATTCTTAATACGTTACACATTTGTATATATATATATATATATAAAATAAGTTGGAGATTACAATTTGGACATTTTTTTGGCGCAATAGAAATTAAAAAAAAAAAAAGAAGATATTTTGCTGGCCTCCACCAATCAAAAGCCATGGAGAATCACAAACGCAACCCTTCCAAAATACAACGGAAGCTTCTAGACGACTCACACGCGCCGTTTGCGTGTTCCTCCGCCAAATCCGAAAACCTTCCTCACCTCACATTAACACCGTCACACACTTTCCATTTGCCGTTTTCCATCTCACGGGCCCCACAATATTGTCTTATCCACGTGGCATCAGTTAAACGTGGAGATCGGGAGAATATCTGCTAATTACATTGTATTCTCTTTGAAGCTGAAATTCCTATTTTACCCATGGGCTATACATTGGTGGTCCCTGTCTAAGTCGGGACAAAATGGTCTCTCTGTATTTATATTCATCCCCACCCTCTACTTACAAATTAGTTAGCTTTCTTGTCGATTCCATTTACGTGACTTGCTTTGCTACTTCGAGTTTCTCTAACAATGGCGACTGTCCCTCAATTCTGTAACTTTTCCTGCAAAAATCTATCGTCTAATCCTCTAATAAGCCCTAAATTAGCTCCCAACCGTTCAATTCTCCTCCATCTCGGCACGATCAATCAAAGACCCTCGGGTTTGACGCGAGATATTGCTCGTGTCCGACCCGAATTCAAGATCCGGACCGCGTTGGACGATGAATGGGGTCCGGAGAAGGATGAGGGCTCGGCGGTCTCCGTGGCGGAGAAACCGGACGAGGAGAGTGCGGTGGAAGTGTCCGAGATTGCTCGCTTGAAGAAAGCGCTGGTGGATTCGTTGTACGGGACGAATCGAGGATTAAGCGCGACGAGCGAGACACGAGCGGAGATCGTGGAGCTTATCACGCAGCTGGAGAGTAAGAACCCGACTCCTGCACCAACTGAGGCACTGTCTATGCTCAACGGCAAATGGATTCTGGCGTAAGCTCCTTAGAAGAATAACTCAAGTAAAAATTGCAATTGAAGTTTCGTTTTGGTTTCTGGAAATCTGAGTGGAGAAAGGAATTTTTTAATCGAAATTAAAGTGAATTTTTTTTAGAAATATTTAATTTTAATTACTTTAGTGTATATGTCATTCAATTGGTCCTGCTGATCCGTTGTTTGGCCAAAGAAAAATACGTCATGATGAAGCTTTGCTTTTTTGTTTTCCTTTCAATAGGAAATGATTTTTTATAGATGGCTACTGAAGTTTGTAGAGAGTTTATTATGGTGGCTGCGGTACAGCATGATGTTAACACGATGACATCGACTTGCAGCTTGAAATCTGTGGTGTCTTCGTGCTGAGTATCTTGATTACTTTTGAAGATTAGGTTTTGTAAAACTGAAAATCAATATCACTTAATCATTGAAGTAAGATTTAGATTCGAAAAAGTAACAGGAGAAACAGTTGAAGGAGATAGCTTTAGTAGTAGCAAGATTGAGCTTTTACCCTCACTAACCAGGGGTAAGCCCATCAAGATTAATGTGTCTAGTTTTCTAAAGTGTAGTCTCCCCTGATTTGCTTTCATTTTTCGTGCTTGGACTCTATGTTTACCATTGAAATTCTTTAAATACACCTTTCAATGGTATCAATTGTGTCATAGTGCGAAGTTATGGCAAGTTATGTTAGATTTTTCCCACTCTTCAACATCATGTTGTGACTTTCTCTGGTACTACTTTCCTCTCTTTCTGTTTGTAAGATTGTAATAGGACTCTTATCATCTATTCAACTTTCTTGCGACAATGATCTTGATACAGAGATATGGCATAAGGTTGTTGTCATTAATTTTCTTGAAGGGGGATTCTTGGGTGTCGGTAATAGATTGTAATTTCTCTGGAAATGGAACAAGGACTACTATTATGGTTAAGATTTAAGCTTCTATCATGCTATTAACATATACTAAATGACGTTAAATTTGTGGCGATGCAGGTACACCTCCTTTGCAGGTCTGTTTCCATTGTTGTCAAGGGGTAATCTGCCATTAGTAAAAGTGGAAGAAATATCTCAGACTATTGACTCAGAGAATTTGACTGTTCAAAATTCTGTTCAGTTTTCTGGACCACTGGCTACGACTTCCATTAGCACCAATGCCAAATTTGAAGTTCGAAGTCCAAAGCGTGTGCAGGTTCTTCTTTCTTTCCCTTTCTGTTTTATTATCTTTTTCATGCATATAACTTTAAATAGTAGTGGTTGACACGTTTAAGTGTTTTTCCCCTTGCACTACCTAAAGAAAAAGAAGTGTTCATTTACTTCCCAGTGAACCAGGAAAAGGATTGTTCAAATGGTCTCTTGACAAAAAACCCTTGCATGGACTCAAATTGTTGATGCTTGTCTATGGAAGTCCTGTGCCATTGTCTATTTCCTATGAAATTGTGTTGAAAGTTACTGTTTGCTAGTCTCAAGTCCATGGAGCAGTTTTAGCTCTGAGGAAAGCTCTAAATGGCTGTTATTGTTCTTTTCTGGTTGTAGATCAAGTTCGAGGAAGGCATCATTGGAACTCCCCAGCTGACAGATTCCATAGTATTTCCAGAAAATGTGGAATTTTTGGGGCAAAAGATTGATCTCACACCCATCAAAGGCTTAATCACCTCGGTTCAAGACACGGCTTCATCTGTTGCAAAGACTATTTCTAGTCAACCACCACTGAAATTCTCTCTCTCGAATAGCAATGCTCAATCGTGGCTACTGACTACTTACCTTGACGAAGAGCTTAGAATTTCTAGGGGTGATGCTGGCAGCGTCTTTGTGCTTGTCAAAGAGGGCAGCTCCCTTATAACACCATAAACACACCAGTTCCTTCAGTCTGGTACCAAACTCATTCTACACAGTGATATATGTATAATATATTTATGCATAATATGAATTTTATAAACTCATATGGTAGGATATCCTTCCTTCAGCAGT
The DNA here is from genome assembly GCF_054855325.1 of Carica papaya. Lineage (NCBI taxonomy): Eukaryota > Viridiplantae > Streptophyta > Magnoliopsida > Brassicales > Caricaceae > Carica > Carica papaya. The sequence continues at coordinate 880,698 of NC_142315.1, read as the reverse complement.
TCGCTGCTACTACAGATACATGTTGGATTAAACATTAAAGAAGATTAAGCTGTAATAAATAGTATACTATGAACTTTTTTTTTTTCCCTTTCTCCTCCTGTCCCCTTCATTTTATTCTTTACTGCTGAAAATTTCAATTTGTGTTCTACAACTCTCATCCTTGAAACAGATAATTGCAAACTTGCCTTGTTATGTATAGCACAACTAGGCTAAATCGAATCATACTATAGAAATTTAGCAAAATTAACTAACAAATTCATACTAGCTCGAAAGTGAAAGAATTGATATTAAATAAAATTTCACGTGTAATTAAAACAATATATTTTAAATTCTATCAAAATTGATGGAATTTTGAGTATATTCTTTCAAATTCACGTAGAATTCTATACAAAAAAAAAAAATTATAAAATCTTCTAATTAAATTAAATATGAAGTTAAAAATAAATTTCAGTAAATTTTTCCATTTGTCCCAAAATATATCTTTAAAACTTGACTTTGCTAGAGCCTTGCAACTCATTTAGCACATATTCTCCTCTATAGAGTTCATGGAATACCAGATAATTCATATGTGGCACAACCCTTTTGCTTTAAACAACCATGTGCCCAACAAAATTGGAACCTTCATGTAGGATGAATAGAAAGAAAACTAATTTGTTCTGCAGATGGTTTAGAAATAGACAAAATTTAACGGAAAAAAAAAGAACGAAAATAGGTAAGAGGAAATAAGAAATCGAGACGAAGAAATGTACGACGAGGTAAAATGAATGAGATAGGTTAAATTAATTTTATTATTGATTTAATAGATTTAATAAAGTAATAATAACATTAGGTACATTTTTTTAGTTATTTTTTTTCATTAGAAAAGGGAAGAAAACTAAACATTCGAAACAAATAAAAAACGGTAAGGACCAAAATGTAACAAAAAAGAATTATTAGGGACCAAATTGTAGTAAGCACTAAATTTTAAGGACTAATTTGATAATAGCCCCTAAACATGATTCACATTGTACATTGTAAAGTGTTTTGCACCCAAGTAGTAAGGAACTTATGAACAACTTCAGCTTTATTATATTCTTCTTCCTACTTTATCTTTTTTTGGCCATTCTTTATTGTTTAATCAAGCAAAGTAGAAATACCATTTCACTTTTTTTGTTCCCTGCACTTGAGAATTGTGTATATATAGATATATAACCCAGCTACATCATTGGCTTGCTGTATTCTGTAACCATATTGCTAAATAAGTACTTTTTCTCAGATGCACAAAGGAGGAGAAATGGGGGAAGAGACTGTTGAAATCAGGGGAGAAATCCTCGAAACACCGGAGTATTTTACGAAGATAAAAGTTCCGTATGAAGCTGCTCTGAAACAAGATGTTGGATCCATGAAGGAATTCTACAAGACCAAACCTGGGAAAACCTTGTCTGATATTCTGACAATTTCCAGGGACACTCATTTCCACATTGCAGCCTATAAAGGAAATGAAAAAATGCTTCAAACACTCTTCGAAATGCTCCCTCAAGAAATCGATGTACGAGAAGTCCTCACCCAGAAGGATATCCATGGAAACACTCCTCTTCATGAGGTTGCTACCACTGACAATGTCAAGGCTGCAGAACTCCTGGTTGGGAGACTACTGGCTCGTAAAGATGGAAAGATTTCGGTTCAAGAAAAAGATATTCGTGAACGAGAAAATTTACTAAAGCTTCGGAACAATTTTGGTGAAACTGCATTATTTAGAGCTGCAGCAAATGGTAGGAAAAAGATGTTGCAGTATCTTGTTAAAGAGGTTGAACATGTTGGTGATATAAGAGAACACTACTACAGAAATGATCAAATCTCTATTTTGCATATTGCTATCATTGGCCAACATTTTGGTAAATATATATATATACACACACATATGAATCTCAAATTGATCAAAATTTTATAGATTTCCAGCTTACCGTTACATGTTTTGCTCATGCTGTCCGTTCCTTTTTTTTTCCCGACCATTCAGATACAGCTCTTTGGTTACTGAAAAGAGAAAGGACACTTGGCCTGTTGAAGGAAAAAAGTGGCATGACTTGTTTGCAGCTCCTAGCAAGCATGCCAAAAGCTTTTAAATCTTCTTCTCAAATCAAGGGACTGAAGTTGTTCGTATATATCTGTGAGGATCAAATCTAACTCGAAGACTTCTGATTCACATTGACATAAGAATTATATGATGTCAATCTAAGTCATAAGCATTTTACTATTGCAGGTCTTCCGAGCAACTTACGAGAGAGTAATGATGATGATTATGACGATGATGATGATGAATTTGATCAGCCTCTTTCACAAAAAGGAGAAGATATAGAGCGTGGAATTCGATCAAATTCATTTAAAAAATCTGTCCAGAGATCAATTCCTTATAGAGGTGATTAGTAATCTGTTCTGCTTTTTCGTTTTATATGAAAAATTTTCTAATTGAACTTTTTTGGAACTGCAGTCATATATAGGATGTACTGTGACTTATGGAGATTCTTAGGCTATGGTATGTCCCATCCTCTTTATTTTGAAATTTAGAACATTTATAGCTTGAATTAAAAAAAAAAAAAACCCACAAATGAAAGTAACACAAAATATCTGCTTCGATCATGGTTAGTTTGGGAGAAAATTTCCGAAACCCAGGAAATGAAGCAGAAGCACGAATTAGCCCAGAAACTGGCTAGGAAGCTAGTGAAAATAGATCATTCTTGGGCTCTAACACATGAAACACTGGACAACACAATCTATATAGAAGAATATGGAAGAGTAGAAGAATCTACATCGGTAACAATAGCATCCGCTAAGAAGAAAAAGAAAAGCTCATTGCTTGATACACCGTTGCTCATTGCAGCCAGCAATGGTATCGAAGAAATAGTTACAGAGATACTTTTGAGATATCCTCAAGCCATAGATCATGTTAGTAGAAATGGACAGAACATACTTCATGTAGCCATCATGTACCGTCAGCTGGGAGTGTTTGAGCATTTAGAGAACCTAGGAACAGAAGTGGGAAAATTAACTACCATAATCGACAACAGTGGCTACTCGATACTGCATCATGCTGCCGATACATCATATTTCTCCGGAGGAACTAGACCTGGTGCAGCATGGCAGCTGCAAGAGGAATTGAGATGGTTTGAGGTCAGCTCTCAATCCTACTTGATCACTATTCTAGTTTTCTATTATTTGATAAGTACATGATTATAAGATGATGTATTTTACCTATAATATCATTTTTTAAGTAAAAATTCATACGTTCATGAATTAAATGTTATATAAATATCACCCGTAACGCAATAGAATACATTTTAACTTAAATTTATAATTTCTTTTAAAAAAAGAAACGTACCAACAATTAATAAAATTACTTATATTTAATAAAGACTTAGTACTGATTCCGAGATTATCTTGGACATAAGGATCTGGGATACTACATTAAGTTTTATATAACTCTGGTCTGTGTTTATACATGCAGAGAGTGAGACAATTAATTCCTTCCCATTATGTAATGCATCAAAATAATGAAGGCCTAACAGCAGAGGAGCTCTTCAAAGAAATGCACAAGGATCAGCACCAAGAGGCGAAAAAATGGATATCGAATATTGCACAGTCATGCTCAGCAGTTGCTCAACTGGTGGCATCGGTAGTTTTTGCTGTGGCTTTTGGGGTCCCTGGAGGATTCAGAGGAGAATCCAAAATCGATTCTGAGAAAAATGATACTAGTACTAAAAGGCTACTTTCTAAAGAAGTTGCTAATAGAGAAGGTCTTCCAATTCTCCTGGATAAGCCTCTTTACTCTTTTTTTACTGTCATGGATGTTACCTCTTTGGCCACTTCTCAAATCTCTCTGGTTCTTTTCCTCTCGATCCTCACTTCATCGAACGAGCACAAGGATTTCCGTAGTAATCTCCCATGGAAGCTTACTCTCGCATTTAACTTCTTATTTTTCTCAGTGACAACAGCCATGGCTACTTTCATTGCGAACATATTTCTCACTGTTCGGCCTAAGCACGAGTTGGTGAAGATATTGAATTATGTTGCTGCTTTCTTTCCCATCATTTTGTTTATTATCGCACAATCTCCGATGTATGCTGCATTCTCTGCTACCTTCATGGATGTTCTTAAGTTGATTTGGAGGATTATTCTTCCTCAGAAATGCTTGAATCTTTGTAAGCGTTCCATGTGAGATCAACAAGATTTTTCAATGATTTCCACTGAGTTTTGGATTTTTTAAATAATTATATGGTGATTTTATAGAGTTGTAGACCTGGTACTTGATATTAGTAAGTGAAGTTTGATCCAAATAATAGGAAAGATGCTAACCTCGTTGAGTTGAACTGCATATGATTGGTATGTCGTTTTCTTTATAAGAGACCACGAATTCGAGTTATACTCTACTCACGTGTGCATCTTTGATTAGAAGATATTTATATTTTATTATGATTGATGTATATGTATCATATAACTAATTCATGTATGAATTTACTAAAATTTAATTTTATATGCGATATGTCTTTTATTATCTACATTCTCCAAATAAATGACTAAATACATTTCAAACCGTATATGATTGATATTTCTTTTTTCTAAAAGAGGTCGTCGATTCGAGTTGTATTATGCTCATGTATGTATTCTTGATTGAAGATTATTTATATTTTATTATAATTGATGTACATAAATTATATAATTAATTTATGTATAAATTTTCTCAAATTTTATTTTATTATGAAGATTTTTAAAGGCAACAAGTCAAGAAAAAGAGCCAATATAAGTTTAAATTAGTTATTTTGTGGTTTAAAAGCTAAAAAATTATCCGAGATAGACGAGTTGAATTTTGAGATGCATTATAGTTGTGATTAATTTTATTTTATAATTTTTTAACAAATAATTAATATAAACTACGCATTTATTCGAAGTATCTACTAATTATTTTTAAAATTTATCTTCTCATCTCGCAAATAGTAAAGATTAGGGAAAACTATAACACCCCAAGGCAAGTCTTATATTTCTATGGTCCAATTCCATTGCCAAATTCATTGAGGCGTACGATCAACAACACTTTAGTTTAATGTTAAAATTCTCGTGTTTTACTTGGAGGTAATAAATTTAAATCTTACTGAGAATGTAAAATTTGTCATTTTATGAGTATATTATAGGTCGCAAATATTTGATTTATAATGTTTGATTCAGTTGAATTCAATACTTAATTCACTAATGTGTTAATGGAGTATAATTGATTTGATATAAATCTCAACAGGTATATTACGTTCTTTACTAACTTTATGATCTAATTATAGTCTCAAAACTTGTACATAATCTTGGGACCTATTTATAGTCTTTAGACCTTCGATTGGTCTTGAAATTTGGGCTCAATCTTAAAAGTAATTAGTGTTAGAACCTTGGGCATAATCCTGGTGCGAAGATACATTCTTGATACCAAACATTATTACCAAACTTAGGCATGGTTAGGGATGTCCATCACTCGAAAATTAGACCATACCAGGTTGGACTGGATCGGACCAAGAATAAAAGAAGAAAACGTGCGGACCAAATACTGAATCGATTACAGTCCGTTCTAATTTTTCGGTCTAAATTAAAATTTGAACACCCTTAGGCATAGTCTCAAAGGCCAGACAGTCTTTGAACTCAAACTTGAGAGCAATGTCCCAATACCTAGACATTAATCCGAGTTCCAAAACAATCTCAGGACCCAAGCATTTGGTCTGAGGATCTAAACACATTTTTTCGAAATTCAAGCACTATTTCAGGACCCAAGTGCATTATCAGTGACTAGAACTATTTTAGAATTCTATCATTTTCCATACTTGATCTGTATGTTTTTCTCAGAAAAGTAACAAAGAATTTGAATCCTTACTTTTTTATGTTCATATTGGTTTGAGCGTTTTCACCTCTTTCTTTATTTTCACCTTTATTAAATAGTGAAGCAAAGTAGATATGCCATCTCTCTTTTGATTTAGTTTCCTTTTCTTTTAAAAAGAAAAATCAGTTCAACAAGATTCTATTCCAATCATGCATATATATATATATATATATGCATCACATACAATCACCATCTTACTGAAATCCAGAGGGAAAACAAATGGGGGGTTCAACAGAAAAAATACAGATAGGGGAAGATCCTGCAGATTATAATAAGGATGAAGACAATAAAGAAATGGCAATACGTTATCTGGGTGCCTTCCGATCGGACCAGCTGACCGACCTGAAGAAATTATACAGCGCCAACCATGATGCCTTATTCAAGCCTGTGACAATCTATGGTGACACAGTATTTCATATTGCTGCCTACAGAGGAGATGCTAAACTGCTTAGTTACTTGCTTGAAAAGTTACCCTCAAATAACATTCGCGAAGTCCTTTCTCGCAAGAATATTTATGGAAACACTCCTCTTCATGATGCAGCAAATTGCACAGAGGATATAAGGGCAGCCGTGATCCTGGTTAGGAAGCTGCTGGTTGCGGAAGAGGGTACAAAACGAGTACATGAAAAGGATATGCGTGAGCGCGAAGAACTGCTCAAGGTTCGGAACAATTTAGGCGAAACACCTCTTTACAAGGCTGCAGCTCTTGGTAATTTCGAGTTGTTGAAGCATTTGGCTGCGGAAGCTAAGCAGCTTGGAGACATGAAGGACCATTTTCACAGAAATGATCACTTCTCCATTCTTCAAATTGCTATCATTGGCCAACATTTTGGTACGTTGGTTGATATGAAATTAACATTTGTGTATTGATGAACTTAGAAGTATTTACTTCGATAGCATGTTAGATTCTAACCAAAAGTCATAGGTGACAAATACAACATATATAGGTCTTTTTGAAATAAGTATAAAAATATGTTAATAAGTGTCAAAAGGGGGTGCCAATCCGGATACAAAATATTTATAACTCTAACAAAATATCTATAAAATCTCTAAAATACTCCATAAAATAAAGAGGACGACCCCAAGTCAAAAAAATGAGAGTCTGAAACTATTTATTCCTGATTCTATCAAATTCTCTCACGTCATCTACCCATTCGAAAGCGTTTTTATTTCTCTCGTTCCAAATTACCTAAAAGATAGTAGGTGGGATGATGTCGACTAACTTTTGTCTCCCACTAATGCTCTTCCATGCCCATATTTCATCTCTAACCAAACCTGTCATCACTAAATTAATACCTAACAATCAGTACCCTGACCTAACAGATATAAATTATTGCAAGTAGAGCAAATTAATTGAAATTAATTTCTAATCTCAATTTCACTGTTGCAATCTTTATTGGAATATTGCTTTAAGGTTGATTGCTGTTGGCTTTGAACATCCACAGAGGTAGCTCTTTGGTTATTAAGAAACAATGCAGAATTACTCTCTCCAAACGAGGAACGAAACTACATGATATTTTCAAGTCTCTGTCTACTAGCTTCCATGCCCAGGGCTTTTAAGAGTTCCTGCCTCAGGGAAGGACTAGAAGCATTCATCTATAATTGTAAGTATGCTCTATATATGTATGTTATATGTGCTTATGCATATATAAACTGCAATTAGATCGAAAGTTTCTGTCTTTTTAAAGTGATTATCTCGTTACAGGCTTACCAAAGTTATTGCACGGCAACAAGGATGATGATCAAGAGCAAAAGGACAAGCAGTCCAATTTCGTATGGAGATTCCTTAGCCATCTCAATATCTTTAAAGGTAAATATGCATGCATATTTTTCGTTCTTGTGCTTTTATTTTCTTGTTTACGGTAAACTAATACAAATGGTTCTGATTGAGCTACTTGTAAACTACAGCAATACCAAAATTATACAGACTTTTTTGGGAGACACTAGCCGAAGGTGAGAAAGATTTGAATCCTTCTTGTCATTTTCCACCTTGGACACTTGAAATAATTTTGATTATGGAACGCATAGATTATTAATACTTGTATTGGTGATGACTAATCATGATCTACTTGTTTGTGCAAAGAATATAAGATGGTTAAAGTTACGAAAGAGTTAAAGGAAAAGCACAAATTAGCCAACGAACTGGCCAAGATTCTGGTGGAGAAAGACACTTCTTGGACAGCAAGTCATAAAATGAATGACAACATAATCTGCATCGGGGAAGACCAGAACCAAGCATCAAAACTTGAATTTGAAACTCAAGAAAGAACTGGAGACAATATCATTTACACGAGCTCCACAAAGAAAGCAACATCATCACTTGAAACTCCATTGCTAATTGCTGCCAGCAAAGGAATACAAGAAATTGTTAGTTGGACATTCAAGACATACCCTCAGGCTATTGAACACGTTAACAGCACGGGTCAGAACATTTTGCATGTAGCTGTAAGATACCGGCAACCTAAGATATTTAGTATGGTGAGAGATGATGACATAACAGCAGTGGAAAGGTTAGCTGTGACCATTGACAACAACGGCTATACTATTCTGCATCATGCTGCAGACACCTCATGTTACAATGGTGGAACTCAGCCCGGTGCTGCATTGCAGCTGCAAGAGGAACTGGAATGGTTTGCGGTGAGCCTGAACAAGGATTCCATACATACATATATATACATATATGCATTCTTATGCAATTTTTCTGAAATTCATTGTAACTTGCATTACAAGTTATTGTAACTTGCATTAGCAAGCAATTGATAATAAGCCCCTTTTTTTTCTCTGTCTACCCAGAAAGTGAAGAAACTAATCCCTTCACACTATGAGATGCATCGAAACAAAGATGGGGTTACAGCGGAAAAGCTGTTTGAAGATTCACATGATGCTCAATATAATGAGGCAAAAGAATGGGTGCAGAGTATTGCCCAGTCATGTTCAACTGTTGCTGTGCTTGTTGCCACTGTTGTTTTTGCAGCTGCCTTCACTGTGCCTGGAGGATTTCGAGGAGAACAAGAAGAAGGGAATACAAATCCTAACAAGGAAGAAGGTCTTCCGATTCTCCTTGAGAGGCCTCTTTACTCTCTTTTCACTGTCATGGATGTTGCCTCATTAGCAGCCTCCTTAACTTCCCTTGTCTTATTCCTATCAATCCTAACATCTTCCATGGAGAAGAAAGATTTCTATCGAACTCTCCCCAGACGACTCACCTTTGCATTCAATTTCCTCTTCTTCTCTGTTGCCACAGCAATGCTCGCCTTCACCTCCACCATCTTGCTCACCATTCAGCCCCGGAATTCGTTGGTCAAGACACTTAACTATGTTGCTGCTTTCATTCCAATTGCTGTCTTTGTCATGGCACAATATCCTTTATACGTTGCATTCTACCGGACTCTCAGAAGCAGTTTTAGGCAGATTTGCAAAATTATTCTCCCTAAGAAATGCGAGAACTTGCTTTTCAAGCACCGGAAGGGAGCATCCATGATGTAAGCTTTTTGATCTGCAGGTGGTTCGTTAGTACTTGCTTGATTTGTTCTTCAGAATTCTTGTACAATGTTTCTGCTGTTTCCATTCTCATTGTTGTGTAATGATCATAAGACAGTTACATCTGGATTTATATGAATTTTCTTCCTATATTAACCTTCATATATATAAAGATGTTAAAGAGTAAAAGTAAATCAATGTATTAAAAAGAAAGTAAATTAAAGAGCAAGTAAATCACCTTCATGTAAGTCTTATCCGTTACAGTCAATATCACTTTTATCGAAATAAATTTTGTTGCTGGGTTAGGAGAAGTAACAGAGTTTACAGAATTTTAGCACCAAAACTGGATATTCTCTCTTAATTAAATAAGTATTGGATTTGCCAAAATATACCCTAGCCAAAAGTTACAATAGATATTCAGAAGTTTTCTTTAGAAATTAGAGTATCAGATTAAATAGTATTTACATAACTAGAAATCCATCTGTTATAAGAACCAGAAATAAAATCTTAATGATTTCTTGAGCATCTTGATGGCATTCTATAAGGATTTTGACATCCTTCACCCGAAAGCATTTGCATTCACAAGAATAAATTAGAGCAAACCTCATGGAAAACCTCTAGTATAGTCCTATGATACTCTACAGAATTCATTGAAATATAATAATTCAAGAGACTACGGAGATCCTTAGGCTGTTCGATTCGATTTGCCATGATCATCTCAACCATGGACTCCCTAAAATCCTCTCTGGGATCAAAAGAGCTCTTCTCCATTGCTACCATTACTATAAACTTAGTCCCAGCTTGACTATTCCTTTGCTGCCTCTCCTGCTGTGTACTATGCCTTGTGATCTCCTGCTTTTCTCTAATCATCTGGTCTAGTCTTTCTTGAACCATGGCATGTGCTAGGCTTGATATTGACGCGAACCTTTCGGAGTTCGAGCTTTCTGCTTCCTCCGAAGACGAGACACTAAGCCTGCAGCTGCAGCACAAGGCCTTGCAGCCTCTCTGTTGAAGCCTTTGCTGCTTCTTGTAATCTCTTGAGACACTCATCTTGTAAGAATGAGCATTTGAAAGCAAGATTACCGCAAAAATATTCACTTATGTGCTCAAATGAGAAAGTGGGTCATGTTAGGCATGATTGTGTCTGGAGTTTTAACCCAATAAACACAGCATAGAAGAGGAGGTTTATGATTTTGATGTGAAGTAGGCTAATTAATAATTATTATTACCTTTATAGGGAAGGATTAGGTGGCATGTTTCTGAAAGGTTTGGGTTAATATGGAAAGTGATTAGGCCCATTAACCCTTTATTTTGAAGATTAGGACACTAACCCACTTGTTGAATGATGGAACTGTCTTACAAAAAAGAAGTATTTTTGGTTGGCTTCACATGTCTTGTGAGTATCACTTGTAATGTAATTCCTGCAGATTTATGAAATTAGTCAGTCTTATCTGCTGGCATTAGAGGAAGGTTAGTAATTGATTTTAAAGGTTGAGATGATTAACTTATCAAAGCAGTCTGATTTTGATCCCTTTTGCCTTCATTTTTGTTATTAATGTATAAATTATAGATATCGTCGATACAGTAGTACAATAGTTAAAGGTTAATAAAATCTTTATTGAGAATATATATCTCGTTATCTTGTGGGTGTAGTATGGGTTGATATGGGTCTACTCATAACACTCGTAGAATTTAACTTATTAATATATTTGTGAAATCGTAGCGTTTGAACATCTGTTTTCACTTTGTTTTTGTTGATTATTCTCAATTTTTCAAATCATAAAATTGCGAAATATCTATTTGATTCGCACTTTTGGTTTAGTAAACTTGTAAAACGTATATAGGAACATAGATTTACACTCTTGTGTGGCCTGGGAAATGCATATGACAGTGAAACCACAATAAAAGTAGTTATAATCTGATGGGTGATTTGATTTGCAATAATATATGCATGGTTGTGGATGTTTTGGAGACAAAGCATGCTTTATTTTTCTGGCATGTGCCTCACTAATTTTCACAAAAGAGTCTTACTTTTTTCCCATATGATTAGAGAAATTGAACTGATGAGCCTCTTCTATTTCCTTTTGATTTGGAATTTGGAGCCTGATTCATGCACTTTGTGGTGGGGAAAATCTTCCCTGCTACCTAATCCAATCATTAAGAAAATCAGATGAAGATATACATAGCTGTATAGAAACCCCTTTTATAGATTCCTCCAAAGCATTTTTTATCACAAGGGTATTAGGAATTGCTAACGTCTACGCCGAAATTTTCACTTTTTTACCTTATCGGATGTTCAGACAACGTTCGATTCTTCGAAACATTTGATCAAGTTGTGAAATAATTGAGTTATTCCGAAAATTACCAACTACCTGTTAGTTATAGGGTTAGTGTTTCTATTTTTTTTTTTTATTGAATTTGTGAGTTTAAGTCGAGTTATATATCTTATCTCACGTATGTCTTCGTTAGAATATCGATTATGTTGTTTTTTTTACTCGGAAACATAATAAAAATACGAATTTTGTTGGTTTTTTACTCGAAAATTGTAATAAAAATACGAACTTTTTTAAATTAAATCACATTATTTTATATTATAAAATTAATTAAAAACAATAATCAATCCCAACATGATTCACATTCTCTAAAGCTACACAATTAAATAATACCCAAGCTGTTGAGCTAACAAGCAAAGCATATGCTGCCATGATGAACATCATCTGTAAAAGTAGTAAAGCTGGTAAAAAGCAAAGAATGACTTGAAGAGAAAAATTGCATGTGGGTGTGTTTGGTTGAAGAGAAAATTTACAGAAGTGCAAGAGTGAGCTCCAATTATTAGAGCAGCCAATTCGGGTGTCACCCCCGAGTTCTTTTAATATCCAAGATTAGATCTTCGAGCGAAAAATTATATTATATATGTCTCTAAGATATAGCATTTCAACAACTATGATATGAAATTTATTAATCTTATTATATTGCTTTTATTTTTGAATGATTAAGATTTCTCTGTACTATTATTTAAAAGTTGGGAATCCCGTGGAATCATGCTTCCGAGACGTGCTATTAGCACCCGAATTCTATATATTTGTCCCCTTGAATTTGATTATTCTCGAGTCTCAAATTGTTATTGAAATATTTTAAGTTTATTATGAACGTATTTTATGTTTTTGTCTATGTAATAAGAATTTTTTCACGATATATTTGTACGTTTGAATATATTTATACCTACGAATTTATGATTTTTTTAATTACCAATGCGCTAAATTTGTTTTTTTGGTTATCATTTATTACTATCTTAATCATCTCATTGCTATTAGAAAAAAAAATTATAAGATAATGTTTAATTTTTATTGCTGAAAATAAAATATTTAATCTTATAGATGGCCCAAAATAAAGCTATAAGCCCATTCAATTTAAGCCCAAATTTTGTATTAGATGGACCAAGAACATACATGGCTTATTATAACTTAATAAAATTTTGAGCATTATACTAAAAATAATAAATTTCACTATAAATAAGTGATTTTACAAATTTACCAAATTTCAATTTACAACAATAAATATCTATTTTTATAAATTATTTTAATTTTTTTATATAATTATAAATATTTATTTTATAATTTGAGGTGTAGGTAGGATAGTCGTGTATGGACTAATTTAAATTATTAAATTATTTCCTTTAATTTTTTCGTATGAATTTCGTCTTTAATTATCGGAGATCTCATTTCTGTATCAATGCAGTATATGTTTATGGGACTTTATGTATTAACGAGTGGAATTCGTCGAGATATTTGTGTAAATACATATAATTTATGTAATCGATGAAATTATCAAAATAAAAGAATTGACAGTAATAATTAAATTTTAATTTTTTATTTAAAATAAAAATTCATATATTTTATTAATTATATTATATTTATATACAAATAATAACATAAACTCTTAATAAAAATATATATAATATAACGTTATAATAAATATATATAAGATAAGATAAACACACCTTAATAAATAATTTTTAAGAAAAAAAAAATTAAGTACTTGCATTTGCCCAATTGATATAAAGTCCTCTAATGGGCTTAAAACCAAAAAATTTATGTAAAGCATATAAGAATTTGTGTTCGTTCAATGTTATATATATATATATATATATATATATATTAAAGTAGACAATGTTGTATATATATATATATATAAAGCATCCAAGAATTAAGAATATGGTATTGGGAATATTGTAAAGCAAATCTTAAAGCCACAACCTAACCACATACACACCATGAAATTCCATACTCCTTTAAAATATATTTGTAATTTCTTAATGCGTGCGTATAAAAATTTAAATATATTTTTAACTTATTAAATAAATTAATTAGATTTTTTAAAAAATAAACCTAATTATTAATGAAATTAATAATACGAATAAAATTAATTTAATTATACTCAAAATATATTTATTACCATGAATTTTTACTTTTTATAAAATAATTACAGTATAAAATGTAAACAAAAAATATTTTTAATATATATGTATATATATTGCATGTCAGTAGCACTTGCCTTTCATGACCAGCGAAAAGAATAACAGACCGAAACGGCGAGCTATACTGATCAAGCACGTGTACCAAAACGGCAGTTATCTATCGTTAAATTCCCAAACTACCCTCAAAACCAATGGACCAATTACCCTTCCCCGGCGGAGACTCCGAGGCCTGTATACAGCGAAAAGACGGTATTGCCCTTTTATATTTCGTATTTATACTAAACAGAGTAAGTGTCCGCTCGTCGCACCAGCACTGAAAGTGAGAGACAGACAAGAAGAGTTAGGTCTAACCAACAAAGCCAATGGCTCCTTCCTTCGTGATCAACGGTGGTATCTCCGCCGGCGGGACAGCCAACGGAGCGTCGACCGGACGCGTGGCGTCGGTCTACAGTGAAGTGCAGACAAGCCGTATTGATCATACGCTTCCTGTCCCTTCCGTTCTCAAGAACTCTTTCAAGATCGTCGATGGCCCTGCTAGCTCCGCTGCCGGAAATCCAGGTCAGTTGCGTGGTTTTGCTTTTCGTTTTCTGATCCGTTGAGATTCATTTGTTACTTCTTCTAATCCGTTAGAAATGATGGATTCTGTTTTGTTGCTGAGGAAATCCGTGATGCATGCAGTGAAAATGATGAACGAACTTAAGATCTGTGTTATTTGGTTTTTAGTTTGTTGAGGAGCTTGATTTGTGTTCAGAAGTAGTATTTAGCTCAGTGAAATGGAGTAGAAGTTCTTCCTTACATTCCAGATATAGACCTTGACATTTTTGTCTGGATAAGTGACTTTTTGACTAGTTGCATTTTTTGCATTTTTGTCTCTAGATCGAACAGATTATTGTATTCGTTTTGAATTTATTTTTATTTTTAGATATTTTGCCTCTTGGACTTAAGAGGATATGATTGTGTTTTGGTCGTTGCAGAGGAGATCGCTAAGCTCTTTCCTCATCTATTTGGGCAACCGCCGGCAATGTTGGTTCCAAATGAATCCGATTCCCTCCCATCAGATCAGAAACTGAAAATCGGTGTTGTTTTGTCTGGCGGACAGGCTCCTGGCGGACACAATGTTATATCTGGAATCTTTGGTGAGAATCTAATGAGCATGTCATTTTACTGGAAATTTTTAATTTCTTCTTCTCTTTAATGGAACTAATTTGAGTATTATTTGTATTTCGGCTGATAGACTACTTGCAGGACCGAGTCAAGGGCAGCACATTGTATGGTTTCAGAGGCGGTCCCGCTGGGATCATGAAGTGTAAATACGTTGAGCTTACTGCTGATTATATTTACCCATACAGAAATCAGGTATGAACTATAAAGCCTGTCAAGTTTGAGTTGTAGTTTTTATATGAGCGTCTAAAATCTAGGTTGCTATTAGCTTAATTCATCAGGGTAACTAAGTGTTTTCTAAGTTTACATGTCAGTTTATCCAAATGTCTGCTTGCGATACCTGCATGTGAGTTCTTTGTGGACATTAAGTTTTCCCATAGCTAACAAGGCAGTTTTATGTGTAATTCAAAATTACAATGGGAAAAGGGTAGGCCTAATACTTCACATGTACATGGAGTTGGCATGTGAATCAGCCGCTATCGCAGGTATAGCTATTCGTTTTGCATGCAGGAAGTGAAACCATTGTGGTGCCGTGACTTCAATCTGTTCCTTTTCAGGGTGGTTTTGATATGATCTGTAGTGGGAGAGACAAGATTGAAACTCCTGAGCAGGTGAGAATCTCATTTATGTAGTTTTATATGAAATACTCCCGCCATGTTTGGATTGAGGCTAGAGAAAGGAAAGAAAATATCCTTTAATCTCATTAAGAGGAGAGAAAAGAGGAAGGAGCTCTTATTTTCCTTGAACATTCCATTTTTATAGATTCCCAAATTGGGAGGAAATAAGAAAGGAAAGGGTTAAAATTTTAGAGAGAAATTATCTTGTTCTAAGTTTTAGATCTCCCCTTTTTTTCTTTATTTTCTTCTTTTAAATATAAATGTTGTTTTCTTCCAAATATATGTTATCAAGTTTATACTAGCAAAACTGAATGAGTACTTGATATGCAGTTTAAGCAAGCTGAAGAAACAGCAAAGAAACTTGATTTGGATGGACTTGTGGTTATTGGTGGTGATGACTCAAATACAAATGCTTGCCTTCTTGCTGAAAACTTCCGGTATATCATAGTTGAGATATACATTTAAATTAGATGAAAATTGTGACTGAAGTTATAGTTATCTGCTTACTTCATATCTATTTATGTTGCTTGTGAAATGCGCCTCTTCTATCCCTCTCTCTCTGTTTTTTTCTTCTCGAGTAAAAAGAAAATCTATTAAAGAAAGGCATCAAGGGAGTGCCACCCCTGTGTAATAAGTTCTCAGTAGGGTCTAAACACAAGAAACCAAACAGGTCAACAATATCAGCCTCGTGACCAATAGGGTGATTCTTATGAAAAAGGGGTCCAATAATCTGGACCAGACTCATGAGATGAGGAAGGATTCTTAAAAAATTCTTTGATTTATGTTCAAGCTCTTCTCTTTCTCTTCTACACCTCATATACTTCTATATGGTTCAAACTTTTGGCTTGGAGGTAGTAGTAAAAGCTTATTTGGAATCCTTATTTTAATTGTAATCTTCAATTATTTGTATATGATCTACCAGGAGTAAAAACTTGAAAACTCGTGTGATTGGATGCCCCAAGACTATTGATGGTGATTTGAAATGTAAAGAGGTTCCCACGAGTTTTGGATTTGATACTGCTTGCAAGGTGATTTTAGTTCTAATTTCACCATTTCTGTTTCCACTATACAATTTTATGCAACAATCATGTGAGACATTCCCAGCATGTATGGTAAAGATTCTTATTGCGGCACCATTTTTCTGTCATTTCTGTGACAAACATGGTATGAATGTAGATTTTTGTCAATCTTTTTATTACTTGAGGAATATTTAATAAGTTTACTGTTTGTTCTTTTATAATGCAGATATATGCAGAAATGATTGGAAATGTCATGACTGATGCACGGTCAACAGGAAAATATTATCACTGTAAGTATTTGAGATTTGAAACTTCCTGAAACTCAAATAACTGTTTACTCTGTAAGTTTCATTGAGCTTTATGCTGAGATAGACAATGGTAGTTAGATTCACCTTATTTCAAAAACTTAATGGCATTTGTTCTAAACAACCTTTACCAGTCTATTCCACAATGTACTACTACTATCACGATTAGGATTAAAGTTTCTTATTGTACTTCACATTATTAGAATATTCCAACTTCCATGTTCTATACTTCTCCATACCTTGTTAAAGCTGTATTACCAAGGATTACTTCTCAAAATCTTTTATAGAGGAAAACAGCAATAGAGGTGAGAACAAGCGGAGCTAACATTGAAGATACCACAGAGAGAGAACAGGAGGAAGAGAGAATAAAGACCATAGTAAATAATTCTTGATTGAATTCTCTCTATTAGAGTCTAGACTAGTAGCCTTTTCATAAGCACCAATAACAATCAAAATAAGAAATTATCATAAAAATAAGAAATTGAAAGTTCCTAGACCTTAATAAGCTTCTAAGCTGACTGTATTTCCTAAGTAGCCAAAAATAATTTAACACTAAAATATCTTATCAATTACAAAATAATTTCCTTATTGCTAAAAATAATCTATTCTAAGACCATCTCATTCTGCATCAGCCACCCATTTATTCTAACACTTCTGTTACAACTGTCTGCTGTCTGGTACTTTCGAGCATCATTTGTCACATAGCTTCATAATACTTTCTCCCTTCCATTGCATTATTCTTATTCCAATTATGGACATGAACGAAGTCTCTAACTATACGTCACATTAGGTTCACTTTTTTCAAATTTTTTTCCAGTTCCTTTTTCTTGCTCATTAGCTTCTTTCCTTTCATGAGCAACAGTCACCAATTATAGTTTCATTTTATGCACTTGCAGTTGTAAGGCTTATGGGTCGTGCAGCTTCCCACATTACCCTTGAATGTGCTTTACAAACACACCCAAATATTACCATTATTGGAGAAGAGGTATCTTATTGCTTCTCTTATGCTTGCCTGGTATAAATGCTTGGTGAAGTTGTCATTTTTATTTTTCCAGGACAAATATGTGTGAGTCAATTTTCGTCTTTGCTATTACTATCATGATAATTTTATTTCTGAGCTATTGAAAAATGATTCTCAAAATATTTATCACGCATTCCATGGAGAATGCATGAAAGGAATGTAAGAACTGTTGCAATTATGCATTGAGGTATGCTTATGATGGAGTACGTAGAAGAAAGGTTTGCTGCAAAACGTTTTGCTTGCCAATCACCCTAGCTAGGAACTTGTAGAATGCTTGGAAGCACTACTCCTAATATTTCTTTACAACTATTTGATAGGAGTGGAGTATCTTTCTCCATGGATTATTTTGAAACAAAAATTGGATATAACTCAGTTAGATTTATATAATATATGTTCTAAATTCTTAGATGTATTGGATGTTAAGTGCTGCAGCTTCGCAGTAATCTTCTATAACTTGCCTTGGTGGTGCAATGTAGTCATGGGAATCTGAGATTTTGGCTCAAGGGATCATTCCCACCTTATGCAGGTTCCAGTTTCATTATTTTATTCTTTTTTTTGCAGGTTTATGCAAAGAAGCAGACATTGAAAAATGTTACAGATTACATGGTCGATGTTATCTGTAAACGTGCTGAATTTGGTTATAATTATGGTGTCGTTCTTATTCCTGAAGGTTTAATTGATTTCATTCCTGAGGTATGGTTATCAATCAGAGAGAAGTTCTTTTGCAGAGAATCAGAGGAAGATCTTTATTTCTTCTTCTCGATAATTGTGATAACATGTCCTGCCATTTACATACAAAGTTTGTTACTTGCCAACTGATGTATTCCTCTCTATTCTATGTTCACAGGTGCAGCAGCTTATTGCAGAGCTTAACGAAATCCTGGCCCATTATGTTGTTGATGAAGGCGCACTGTGGAAAAAGAAACTAACAAGCCAGTCTCTGCAGCTCTTTGAGTTCTTGCCTCAAACAATTCAGGAACAATTGATGCTTGAAAGGGATCCACATGGAAATGTGCAGGTACTTTTTTTACTATTGTTTTAATATTCATGTAATTGTAGCAATGCCAATTTGCCTTGTTTGTGTTACACATTGATTTCTGCCATTAGGTTGCTAAAATAGAGACGGAGAAAATGCTTATTCAAATGGTTGAGACTGAACTGGAGAAGAGGAAGAAGGAAGGTACATACAAAGGAGAATTTAAGGGCCAGTCACACTTCTTTGGGTATGAAAAAAGCTATATTTCTTTGTAACAAGTAGTAAAGGAAACAAGTAATCATGTTATGTTTATCTTTTTCTTGATGGAGATCACTTAACATTAACCATTCACTTTTTCCTTGCTCAATTTTTTTTACAAAATGCACGAAGAACGATTCTTTCAAATTCATTTCCCTGGCTTTGTGGTGGGTTATTTCGAATATGCAGGTACGAAGGCAGATGTGGTTTGCCCACCAATTTTGATGCTAACTACTGTTATGCGTTGGGTTATGGAGCCGGAGTGCTTCTCCATAGTGGAAAGACTGGGTTGATTTCATCGGTTTGTACTTCTAGCACGTGCTTTGTTTTTGGCCTGCTGTCAATAGTCCTTGACCTTCTCAATGGTAAAAGTAACATTTTCCAAAGACTTGACCATCTTTGTTTACTTTTTATAATGCATCCAGGTAGGAAATTTGGCTGCTCCAGTTGCAGACTGGACAGTTGGTGGCACAGCATTGACATCATTGATGGATGTGGAGAGGAGACATGGTAAGTAACTCGTGGTTTTGTAAGCGTAAAGCAGATGCTATCTGCTAA
This sequence comes from Carica papaya, assembly GCF_054855325.1. Taxonomy (NCBI): domain Eukaryota; kingdom Viridiplantae; phylum Streptophyta; class Magnoliopsida; order Brassicales; family Caricaceae; genus Carica; species Carica papaya. The sequence goes on along the minus strand of NC_142315.1, from coordinate 860,939 downwards.
TTTTCTGTAGTCTCCTCGTGATTCCAAGTTTGTGTTTGACTTACCCATTACCATCAAACATTCTTGTATGCCTGTGCTTTTGATGGTTTTCAAGTGAATACAATAAGTTTAGCAATGAGTTACAAATGTTTCAACCACTATGTGAAGAGTGTGGGCCATGACATTTTGCAGGTAAGTTTAAGCCTGTGATCAAGAAGGCAATGGTGGAACTTGAAGGTAAAAAAGCCCGACTTTGCCTTTTACAGAAGTAGTGCAATAGTCATTGCATCTTGTTCTTTCAGCATTTTAACCATAAATATCATCTCCTTCATCTTAACTTCAGCAGAACTTTTAATTACCAAGTGATTTACCATGATGAATTTCAGGTGCACCATTCAAGAAATTTGCGTCCGTGCGAGAGGAATGGGGCCTCAAGAATCGTTACATTAGTCCCGGTATGTTATGGATTTGATAGTTACCACCTTAATTTTGTCAATTTTGTTGCGCATCCACTTACCCATATCTTTCTTTTCCATGACCAAGTTATCAGAACTTCTTTCCCCTGTCAAATTTCTCTGTTCCGAAGCTTTTCTCTCATATTTAATTTGCATCTTTATTTTTGTCACAGGTCCCATTCAGTTTAGTGGTGCAGGATCAAATGCAGTCAACCACACTCTGCTCCTTGAACTTGGAGCTCAAGCTGCTTGAGCATATGTAAGTTAGCGGCCTCGACTATCGTTCATGCCTTGAGAAAAAACCCAAAACTTAATCTACTCTGTTTCCCAAAATCTTACTTTCTCTTATTTTTGACCTTCTTTTGATCTTTTCGGAAAAAAGTCTGTATATGAGATGGCGTAACAGTTTTATTCAAGAGAGCTCAGTTTTCGATCTAATAATAGCTCTTGTCGTTCATGGTGTATGGGTTCATTGCCTATTCTAATAGTCTAGTTGTTCTTTCCTTCATTTTACTGAGTGTCTTTAAGATTGGCTTAGTCTAATAGTCTGGTTGCATCTTCATTAAATCATCTTTTTTTTTTTCAAACAAAGTATACATATGATCTCATTTCCTAAGCTAGGCTGACAGGCAAGGAAGATTGTTTTACATTCCTCCCCTGCCCAATGTTCATTTCACCCAACCGATGGTATTGTTCTTCACACTCAATTCTGATATCGGTCAGTAGTTCACATAGTAAACTTGTTTCTTTTTTTGGCTCCGCTAATTATATTGTTGCTCTTAATATGATTCATTATGTCCAATGAAAATGCTTTCATGGCTTTAGTTTCTGAACTCGATCTTCCTTGTCGTTACCAGCTTATTTTGATGCTAACTGGGGCGGTTATCTTCCTAATAGAGCTTCTGCTGCTAGAAATTTTTCTTTCTTCTGGTGGATTATCCGATCTCTTGGTGAAGCAAGAACTAGGATGTCCATTTTCTTTCAAAGTCATAACTGATACAACCCATAAACTTATCTAGCTTAGGCGGTCAATAACAAATACTGCTGTTGCTCAATCCAGTTCCGCCACTCTTCGTCCTGTCAATTGAAGTAAAATCCAAATTGCACCCAATGTTTTTTTCATGAGGAATCCAAATACTCGAGACTTGTCGTCCCATGGTGGCACCTTAGCTTGTTTCGTTTACTAATTTAACTTCTTGATAATTTCATGAAAATCTATCTTCCCCAGTTCTTTGTTGATTTAGTATCCAATTGCTTCATTTAGTAATCAACTGTCTTTGATATTTTTGACGAAAATCTACCTTCCTAAGCTCTTTCTCTATTTAATGTCCAAATACAAGATGGTTTATTTTGGAACCATCTTGGATTGAGGGTATGTTACGCTCTATGGCAATTATTGGTGAATTATTGCAATTTGGGCGCAATTACAATAATAGTGATTAGCATTATTAATTTAATATCTCATTTATTAGGGGATCTTTTACAGTGTTTACTGGTTGGTGGTTATGTAATTGTCTTTTCCATTTATATATCGTGATTAATAGGACTGGTTACCTTCCCTCTCTTCTGATATATTTATCATATAATAATATATTTTATAACTCTCTAGTTAAAGTTTTGTAACATATTTGGCTGTCTTTCGATTTTCTAAATAATTATTTTGTATATTATTCCATTTTCTTTTTAAAGTCAGGAATAAAACATTAGTTTTTTCACAAATATATGACGGTATAATTATTTTTTCAAATAAACAATTTTAATATTTAAATAATTTACGTTTTAAGTGCCCAAAATATTCAGCTGGAATTATCTTTACACTTGAATTGTATTTTATTGGAAACAAACAAAAATTTATGCTTATTACGTCACTCGTATTGAAGCATGACGGAAAAAATCTCATATTTTGTCAAATAAAATTTTTAAAAATAATAATAATAATGATTAAAGATATATTAATCCAAGCGAATGAGTCCCAAAGAAGATACTTAATTCACAAAAAAGTGAAAATGAAATTACAAGGAACAAGAAAGATGTGGTAAGAGTAGCAGGTTAACGTCACATCTTAACAACCAACCCAGATTGCAAGCAGACAATCATAATAACAACAATGACTTTGCAAATAAATAAAGTTCACATCAGTAAAACTGTAAAAAAAAATTAATTAATTAAAAAAGTAAAATTACTTTTTCTTCAAAATTTATTATACTATACGAAAATATTTCTATTTCTTAAAATTTCAGATAAATTAAAATTTTTGCTCTTTGTACTATTAACTTTTGTTTAAATTAATTTTTATTTTACCTCAAATTAATCTTTACACTTTTTAAAAATTTATCAATTTAATTTTTCAATGTTATCACCCATTATCGGATGTCATGTATCAAATTTGATAACATACGTTATATTTTAATTAGTTCGAAGTTTATTTTAAATATTACATAATATTTTTTTAATATTTGAAACAAATTAACTAAAAATTTTAGCCGGTTCATTTTATTCAAGATTCTATAATTTTTTTTCTTCGTTTAATAATACATTCTACAATAATATTACGAAAATGTCTAAAAAGATAGGCAACTATCATAATTTATTGTATTTGTTTTTTCATAAGCAATAATATCTTATGGCATCTTTTGTCGTAGTTCCACCCGGTTGTAATCTTTCGTCGTTTTTATTATATTTTTTATTATTTTAATTATTATTATTATATCTTTTATTTTTTTATGTTTGTGAATTAATTTTATTTTTTTATTATTATAAATTCATATATTATCTTGTATTTAAAAATTATAATTAAAGTTAAAATAAATTAATATTTATGAATACAAATTATATAAAATACACAATAACAATTAATAATGACAAAAAAATAATAGTTGTCAAAATCATGAGAGATATAGAAGATAAAATGGAGAAGCTCAAGGCCTTGTGCTTGGTGCTGTGTAGGCCACATGAAAAACCCAATAAAAAAATCATGTTGAAAAAAGTGGTGTGTCTCATCCATGTTTACTTTGTAAATTTATTGGGTTCTGAACTTTGAGTTCTAGTGATAATGGATTTAGTGTGGGGCCCACAATCTTGTATCTTCCAATTAATTATTCTCACTTTTTTTTCTTAATTTGGGTGAAAACAAAATTGTTAATTTCAATTTTTTAGTAATTTACTATTAAGTCATACATGAAATATGAATATATATATATATACATGTAACTATATATTTTTTACAACTTTGATTTTGTTATTGTACTTTTTTTCTAGGGGAATGAAAACCAATGAAGATAATCACGAGAATAACACCCTGATTGGATAATTTTTAGTAATGGTTAATTAATGTGTGGTAATTGCAGTAATTGGATGACAATAACACAAGATGAAGATGACAAATTTTTTTTATATTTAAATGATTGTATATTAATATATGTTAATGATATATTTTTATTTGAATGATATGATATTATTGTAACAGTTCCAGAAATTTAAAATGAAATGTATATTAAAAATATCAAATGCAGAAGCGAAGTCAAAATTCGAATAATATCTCTTACACTAAAACCAAAAACGTGCTCACAAAATACAAAAGGTCAAACTACCTAAAGGAGAAACTTGAAAGTAAAAGCTACGAATATGACTATGGAGTCTTTAGGCGTCCCATTCGTCGTCCTCCTGCAGAACCGGCTCAGGAACGATGTACTCTTGATCTGAAATGATTAAATAAGGAATGAGCTACACTAGCCCAGTAAAGACATCACGATATCTCACCGTCACGGAGGTAAAGGTGGGTAGAAAACACAAAAAGACCAATGGAGCATAATTTACAACAAATTCTTTTATCAATAATAAATCCTTCACTATCCACTTATCTCGATGGAATCCATAAAACAGTATACGAAAGCAATAACATTATCATCATCATAAAATCATATATGAACTGTATAACATAATACTTATCAAGTCTTTTGTAATTCAATCGTTACACAACATATTTTTCCTCTTTTACCAGCCCACTAGTATCCATGGGGATCCATAGGGGTCCCGCTACCCGTTAACCCTTAACACTTAAAATCATATTCCAGGGCCGTCCCCATACCCCGTCCAGTATGGGCGCCAAAAGTATAAACCTCATTACCCCGTCCGGTATGAGGGTGAAACGGGCCGTCCCCATACCTCGTCCGGTATGGGCGCCAAAACACATAAGATCTCCATACCCCGTCCGGTATGGGAGACCACAATCCCGATAGGGTTCCCTACGGACCCGGTCCGTCCACCATCTCCCAGGATATCTAGTCAGGCTGACCACATTATACAATTACCCATTTACATAATCTATCATTCTCTTTTCCCTTAGTCAGCATCATCAATCTACATACAAACAAGCAAAACAGTAATTTATGCCAAACAGACAAACATACAGCATCAATATCCCAGTCATTCAATCCATAATTGGTAAAACAGTAAAATATGTACACGAAACTATAAAATGAAAACATCAAACCTCATACTGTTTTTAAACTGTAAAACATGGCAAATAACAATTAACGGACAACCACACTAGACTCGGGCTCCATTAGCGATCTTAAGCAATTTCACACATTTGTTGATTCATGAAATACCGTTTTATCATTTATTGAACTTTAATACCGTGATAGGAAATAGGGTGAGGGGTCCTTACTCGTTTCGGGGTCCGAACACGGCTTCACAGTGCGCCTACAGGCTGTCCCTAATTTTTCTTGAATTTTTTCCGGGAAACTGAAACGCACTACTGGTACCTGCACGTGTTCCAAAAAAATCCCAAATTATGCCCAGGGCCCCTTTTTGGCCAATATCGCAATTCCGGCACGGCGGCTCCGCCGTGCTCCGGCGACGGCGCCGCCGCAAGCGGCGGCGATTCGCCTCGGTTTGGCCGTTTTCGGCCGCACTTGCATCGATCCTTGCGATTAAACAACTCTAGGGCCCTCGGGGGGCCAAAAAATTACGAAAAACCGAAGCTTACCGGCGGCGGTACTTTCGGGTGCGGCGGCTCTCCAGTGAAGTTCGTGTTTTGGTGATTCGGCTCCGATCAACCTGTAGAGAAAAGAATGGTGATTACGGTGATATAAAAATTGCATTAAACGGAGGCCGGGAAGGGCCTCATCGGAGGCAAAAACCGAGGAGGGGCGCGGCGGCGCCGTTGGGTTTCGACCGTGTTTTTCGGCCGTTTGGCCGGAATTTTGGCTCCGATTTGGCCACAGGAAAAATTAGCGTGGAAAAACGAGTCGGGGTATGAAATTTACCTCGATCGGCGATCGAAAATCTCTCCGGTGCGGCGGCGGGTGGCGGCGGCCGGCTTCTGGTTCGTCTTCTCCGGCGATGGCAGGCGGCTAGGGTTTTGTGGTCTGGTGTGGGAGTCTTATTTATACCCTTTTGCCTTTTGATCTCAGCCGTCCATTTTGATTTAATATGGCCGTCCGTTTTTGATTGAATATGGGCCGTCCGATAGCACACTTGATCTGGACCGTCCGATCGCGCATACGCGGATCGCCAACGTGGCCCGTCCCGGATCGACGTGGTCTTGCCACGTGGCCCGTCCCGGTTGGCCGGGACTGCTGACTGGGTCTGCTGACGTGGCTGCTGACGTGTCTTCTCCTTTTTTTTTTTCTTCTTCAATTTCCCGGGCGCTACAGTTATGAATATATTTTCAGTTAAATTATAAATCTATCCCTACTTATTTATGTAATAGTAAGTAATATATAAAAAATATATAATAAAAAATTAAATTATTTATCAATATAATTATATTTGTATTTAAATAAATAATTATTACAAATTAAATTTTTACATATAATAAAATAAATAATAAATTATGATAATAAAAATAAAATTAAGTATATTATATTAAAATATAAAAGAAAAAAAAAGTAACTTAGCATTCACATACCACCGATTTGGTAGTTTTAAAGTTCATTATCCCAAATTTATCAACCATATGCCGTTTATTACTATTGGAAGTTCAAACAAATATAATTTTCTCACATCCGTAAAATATCATACATTAAAATTATATCATTTACTACGATTCAAATAGAGTATAAAACTCGATTAATTGATCATACATCATATCATAGTGACCAAAGTAAATGTGCATGTATAATTTTTAAAAAGTATGAGACAATTTAAAAAATACAATAAGTGAATTGCTGATTCATAAAACTAATTGATCAACATAAGTATTATTTTCACGGTAAATATATGAGATATAAATATTTTAACGCAAAATATGAAGATAGCTCATTTCCAATACAAGCTTTAGACATTATAAAACCTCACGAAGCTTAGCTTCTAATGAACTAGTGATGTTAAGGTTGTGCATACCGCCAACAATCCAATCATTAAGATTTTTTTTTTTTTTTATAATACCTTCAACATCACGTGATTTGATAATATAGAGATCGATATTTATCTTCAAATTTCACTATTTATTAAGAAAAAAAAGAAAAAAATTAGAAAATTATGAACTATATAAATATAATATAATTTAAATATATTGGATCATTATTGGTGGATATTTAATTAATTTCCATATTAAGTTAATCCCCATATGATTTTGGAAATCAAATAAAAGAAGTTGACACAATTAATTGTTCATCAATTGATGGAAACCCATCATGCATATTCAATCTTATTCATCCAACATTTCCCCACTTCATATCTCATGTGTTTTCTTTCTCTTCAATTTTTTTTTTTTTACCTGTATAAATAATATATAGGAAAAATTAATATTAGTCTTTTTATAATTTAATTTCCAAAATTTTATTATGAAATTTAAAAGTTGAATTTTCTTTAATTTTTAATTAAAAAGCTAAATTTATTAAATAATATTTAATTAAAAAATAATAATTCTAAAAATCTTTTATGTGTTATTTTTTAAAGTGTTCAAATACGAACTAATTATTTTAAAATTTTTAAATGAAGAAATTAAAGAGAATTAACAATTTAAAATAAAAAAATAAAAAAATATATAATATATTAAATTATATATATATACGCGCGCGCTAGCATGTGCCCAATTTTAGCCTGTCACAGGCTGCCAAAACCCATTAATATTAAATCCAAAATTTTAAATTTTGATCGGATTTGAATAACAAACGAGCCTAAATTTGGCATCACGCAGGCACAGGTGGTCCGCAGTTGTACTGGATCATGGCTCTGCGGCCGCATAGAGGAGGTAAAGGCTAAAGTGACAGACAAGGCGGTTACCGTCAAGAGAGGAAATATGTAGGGGCCGCGTTTGTGCGGGGCCCGTTTCCTCAATGAAATAATGCCGTTTTCTCCTTCAAATTCCGCGTAATTTTCCCTCCGACCAAACGCCAATTTACATCAATACGTTTCTTTTTTTTTTTTTTTTACTTTTTACCGCAAGGTTAAACGTTTCAATTCTTGTTCGTAGGGTGGTCGTGGTTTCAAATTTTTACCGTGGTAATTAGTGGTTGAGAAATTACGACTAAGAAAATTTATTTTACTTTTTATAATTTAATTAAATTAATAGAAATTATTTTTATATTAATCTTTAATACATGTAATATTTTTTTACTTATGTAAAATTAAAAATCAAAAATCAAAAGCTAAATTTTTATCTAATACAATAATACTTTTTTAAGGGTCGTCATAAATTTAAATTAATTTCTATATGTAATTTAAAAATTAATATTTTTCACATTTTTAATTCAATGATTATTCGATTACTATATTGATAAAAAATTTATTTAAAGTAATTTGTTAATTATTATATTAATGATTTGTTTACTATAATGATATATACACATATTAAGTTTATAATTTAATTCGATGTATTAAAATTTAATTTAATTTAATTATTTTAAATAGATTTATAAATTGGTAATATATTACGTATAGTAAAATTATTATTAAATTTATTTATTAAAAAAATTCAATAATTTTATATTATTTTATTATAAAATTCTTTAATAATTATATTTTTATACGATCATTTAAAATAAAGACAAATAAATAAAGCGTATTTTAAGGTATAGGGTGAATATTGGTATATACATTTTTAAACGTGACAAATGAAAAAAAAAATATATATATATATATGTATACACACACATAGCTCTACGCTTGCCACGTGTCGATTGCCAAATGATGGTGGCGGTTGCCCGCTACGAACAACGAAGAGAGGGGTCATTAATGGGGAGCAACCCCCACATGTCACCATGATACGACGTCACTTTGGGGGTAAGACACACACCAAGGTCAACCCACTTTCATTTCCTCTTAATAAAATTTTATCAGCACGTATCGAACTCCAATATCCAGGAACCACAAATTATTAGTTTATTAATTTTTCCGTACGATTAAATGAATAAGAAATGGCTTTAAAAATCGTAAAAATGATGTCATAAAAAATTTACAGAAATTAAATTATGATGAAATAAGATAACCCATTATAAATATCTAATTTATTATTAAATTATATAAATATTTTGTAATAATTATATTAAAAAAAGTTTTCGTAATTGTGCCGATGAGATTAAGTGGTACCCACCACCGCAATATGTTACACTCTTTAATTTTGCATGTGGAGTGTGGAACTGAAAGGGGAAAGTTTTCAACTTTGAAATCTTCTTCGTGGTTGACTTCTTAGTTTCGGCACAAAATGAGCTTTGAAAAAAAAAAGGCACGAAGGGAAAATAGAAAGAAAATTATAAGTGAGTAAATAATATATTTATATATAATATAAATAAATTATATATATATATATATTTACAGTTTTTTCACTTTTTACCCCTCAGTTTTTTTAATAATTTACCCTTCTTGTCCCAACATTTTACACTCTCTTTACACACACCCATAATGCACCCACCTTCTCAGCTCTAAATGCTCTTGTAGGGTCTCTCTCTCTCTCTCTCTCTCTCACTGTGTGTTCTTAGGATACAAAGAAATTTCTCCTCACACCATCTCTGTCCTCTCATTCTCTTTCACATCTCTCTGCACAACATGGAAACCCCGGATTTTCTGCGCAACAAGACACAACCACATACTCTCACACCATGCACCGCCGGAGGAAGAACCGCCAGTCCCGACCCCAACTCGCCCGAGTTTGAGTTCTGGAGAGTCCGAAACCCTTCTCTTCCTCCTCCCAATCTCCTATCCGCCGACGAGCTTTTCTTCCACGGCGTCCTCCTCCCTCTCCACCTCCTCCCCCACCGTCCTCCTGAACCCCCCGACCCGGACCCGCAAAACCCCGACCTCTCCAACTCGGTCGGTCCGGGCCCAGAACCCGAGTCTGGCCTCAGTCCAAACTTATCCTCCGAGCCGCTCGCTTCCTTGTTAACCGCGTCGAAGAGATGGAAAGATATCTTCAAGAAGAGTGATAAGAAAACCCAGAGAAACCCGGATGAGAAAGAGAAAGAAAAGAAGAAAGAGAAGAAGAGTCAGACCGGAGTGAGTTCGGCTTCAGCTGAGTTAAACATCAACATATGGCCGTTTTCGAGGAGTAGATCCGCCGGGAACGGCGGGACCCGACCCAGAATGACGTTCGGAGCTCCGGGGACCCGAAAGGTGAGCAGCGCCCCTTGTTCCCGGAGTAATTCAGCCGGCGAGTCGAAGTCCAGGAAGTGGCCAAGTAGCCCGGGTCGGGCGGGTGTCCATCTGGGTCGGAGCAGTCCCGTTTGGCAGGTACGGCGGACGGGCTCGGTTCCCAAGAACCCCTCATCCGAACCTGTGGTTCGGAACGGTGAAAAACCGATCGGTAAAAAAGACGTTACCGAGAGTCGCAATAGTAAAACGGGGAGTGGCAGTATAAATGCCAAGGTATTGAATTTGAACGTGCCAACGTGTATAGGTTACCGTAGCCGCTTGAGCTGCGGGAGTGACGTCGGCAGCGCCATACAAGTGAGTGGCAATAGCAACATCAGTGGTGGAAATAGCAATATTGGTAATACTTCCACTAATGTTGGGAATACCAGTGGCGGTAATAATTTGTTCAGTCTGCGTAATTTTTTCACTAAGAAGGTTTATTGATTGTGTTAAATGTCTAAATTAACCCTTTTGGTAATTTTTTGTTTGCTTTAGTTTTAAGGGTATTATTGTTATTATCATTATATGGGTTAATTTTGTGTTTATTTTGTAAAAAAGAAATAGTAGTTTATTGGCTTTACATGTAATTTACTTATTTAGTAGAAATGTAAATATTTGGAGCCTTTTGAAATTTCCATTTGTTCTTAATGTATGTAACCTCATGGATTATGCTCGAGCTAATTTTTGGATTATTGTATGCTAATTGAAATTAGAATCATGAAGGTATGAAGGGGTGCTCATTTCGAAGTCCGGATCGAAAAAAAATCGGGCTGTTTCGGCCCGTTTAGTCCGGGTCAGATTAGACCAAAAGCCTTGGTCCGATTCTCGATCCAAGAGGGTGTGGATTGAGGAAACATATCTATTTCGATTAGGTCTCAATTCGAGCTAGCTAAATATTTTTTATTTTGATTCGATTTCGTTTTTATTTTTATGATTTTAAAAAATATTCGAATTATTTTTTTTTTTGACAAGGGTCACGAATATGATTAATGTATTAATAATTTAGACATTAATATTATTTGATTGGTTAATTTTTTTACTAAAAAATATATTTTAGACAATATTTATATTATTTTAAAAATAAAATAAATAATATTTTTAATTTCTTTTTTTAAAAAAACATTTTCTCTCATTTTCTATTCCTTTCTTTCATATAAAAAAATCACTCCCTTATAAATGAAAGAAAAATGAGGAAAATAACATCTATACATATAATTTTAGTAAGGTATAAATATTTTACTAGTCTATGTTTACATAGTTATTTTTTTTTTCTAAGTTTTTATTTATTTAATCTTATACTTTCAGGTGAATCATCTCTCAATAATGTATAAGTAATGACATGCTATATGATGTATTATCTACGTTAAATTAAAAATTTAGACATAAATACTCTGTCACTTTCTGTACTAATTGATTTTTTTTTTAAATTATTATATTAATTTTTTGATCTATTTTAACATTATACTTTTAAAATTATTTAATTTATTTTGAATAATAACAGTGAGACGTTAATTTTTGAGTATATTTAAGAACTGATAACTACTAGACACATTACCGATTATGTGTCAAAATAATAAGAAGTAAGTGATGACAGTCACGCACATGCCATCCACATCATATGAAAAAATTCGACAATTTCATGAGTTATCGAGAATCATCTTCTATCTATTATTTTTCGTGTCTTAATCTTGAATAATCCTAAATTTTAATTTTAAAATCATCTTTTCGACATCTATTTCTTCATTTCTATTATTGTTTTTTAAATAAAAAAAATGAACAACAAAATAAGGCTAAAAAAATATAATCAATTTCAATATAGCCGGTAATGGATAAAAAGAATATCAATCTAAATAAGATCGAGTTCAAAATTAAATAGTTTAGTTTTCAATTTGATCTTTTATTTTTTTCAATGTTCAATCTAATTTAAATATATCTAATTTCGATACGACGAACAACATTATAAGTATTTTTATTAACATTAAATATTTCTTAAAATTATATTTAGAAGAGTATTTAGTTCAAATTTTCATTTTTTTTTTCTTATTTAACTCAATTATTGAGTTAAAATTAAAATAATTAGCAAAGCACTAAGATAATTTTTAGGAAAAGTTTAAAGCTGAATAAAACATTAAGAAAATAAAAGGTATAACTTATATATATATATATATGTAAGTATAAATATATATATATATATATATATATATATATGTATAAGTCAATTGCTGAAAAAGAGATGTAATTTTAGTCATCCTTTGTACTTAAAGAAGACAGACTTCATTCATTCAACTTTCACCAATTTGTTGAGTCCCAATTGAGTGATTTGAACCAGAGAAATTTCATTTTCTCACTTCCCAAACAGAACAAATATGTCCTCTCTCAAAATTACTCTTGTTGGTCCTTGGCAAATTTTGAATTTATATATATATATATATATATATGTATATAATAGTACTTAATACTAATTAATTAAAATTTTGAAGTTGGATATGAAGTTAAATTTTGAAAGGAAATGAAAATTTTGATTTCCCACAAAAATTTCACATTGTTTTTTCATATCAAAATTTAAATTAGTACATTTTTTTTTTCCGCTTAGTATTTCAAAATTGAAAAATATTAAATCTTTACTTATAAATAAGTGAAGAATGATCTATTTAATTTGTACTTACGAGAAAAACTATATTCATGAACGTGTATACATTAATATATTATAATATGTATAATAAAATATGATATATGTGACATTAAAATATAATATAAGATGCATAATAATTAAATTAATTAAATATTATTTAAAAATAAATAATTAAGAATTTGATAAAATTTATTGGTCAATCATCTCATTATTCACTATTCAAATAATTACTATTAGTATTATATTATTATTATAACTATATTATTATAATTATTATTATATTATAATATTATATTTAATGCGATCAAACTATATAAAAATAATTAGTTATGCTTTAAAGAACTCAACAAAACATATTGGTTGATCATCTAATAATCCACAATTCAAATAACTACTGTAACGGCTCCAGAAATTTAAACAAAAATGTATGTATTAAAAATCTTAAATGCGGAAGCGAAATAAAAATTCTGATTAACATCTCTTACACAATAGGCATAAACGTATTTAACGTATGAAAGAATAAGGTAATTAAAAGAAATACTTGAAATAAAAACTATAAATAGAACTATAAAATCTTTAAGCGTCTAACTCGCCGTCTTCATGTGGAACGGGTTCGGGAACCACGTCTTCCTGATATGAAATGGTTAAGTAAGGAATGAGCTACACTAGCCCAGTAAAGATATCACACTATTTCACTGCCACAAAAGTAAAGGTTGGTAGAAAACAAAAACGACCAATTGAGCATAATTTATAACAAACTCATTTGTTAATGATAAAAACTTTTACTGTTCACTTACATTGGTGAGATTTATGAAAATAACATATGAAAACAATAACATTATAACCGTCATAAAATCATATACGTTTTGTAACATAACACATGTTATACTTTGCATTTCAATAATCAAACAACAAATTTCCTATTTTACCAGCCTATTAGTATCCGTGGGGATCCATAGGGGTCTCCGCTACACGTGAACCATTAACATTAATAGTCTGATTCCAGGGCCGTCCCCATACCCCGTCCGGTATGGGCACAAAAACCATGAACCTCAATACCCCGTCCGGTATGAAGGTGAAACGGGCCGTCCCCATACCCCGTCTGGTATGGACACCAAAACTATAAATCTCAATACTACGTCCGGTATGAGGGTGAAACGGGCCATCCCCATATCCCGTTCGGTATGGGCACCAAAACACATAAGGTCTCCATACCCTATCCGATATGAGAGACCACGTTCTCGGCAGGGTTCCCTACGGATCCGGTCCGTCCACCATCTCCCAGGATATCTAGTCAGACTGTCCACATTATCCATTTATTAATTCACATAACTTTTTCCCATTTTTCTTGGTCTCAATTTTTCAATCATACATAAATACGTAAACCAATAATAACACCAAACAAAACAACACAACATTGGGTTCACCATAATTCAAACCATAAAAAAAGAAACCATGATTCATGCATACGAAACCATAAAATAAATACATCAAATATCATACTGTATTTAATACTGAAAAATAGATCAAATAACAACTGACCGACAATATATCAGATTCGGGCTCCATTGGCAACCTCAATCAATTATACATATCTATAAAGTCATAAAATACCATTTTATCATTTATTAGGATTTAATGCCGTGATAGGAAATAGAGAGAGAGAGATCCTTACTTGTTTCGGAGTCTGAAATCGGCTCTACAATACGCCTACGGGCTGTCCCTAAATTCTCTGAATTTTTTTCAGAAAACTGAAACGCACTACCGGTACCTGCACGTGTCCCAAAAAATCCCAAATCAGACCCATGGCCACTTTTTGGCCAATATCGAAATTCCAGCACGGCAGCTTCGCCGTGCTCTGGCGACGGCACCGCAACCCGCGGCGGCGATCCGCCTCGGGTCGGCCATTTTCGGCATAATTCGGCCAAACTTGCATTAGTTCCTGCGATAAAACAACCCTAGGGCCCTCGGTGGGCCAAAAAATCACGAAAAACTAAGACTTACCGGTAGCGGAGCCCTCGGGTGCGGCGGCTTCTCCGGTGTGAGTCATGGTTTGATGTTTTGCTCCGCTCAACCTGTAGAGAAAAGGACGGTGATCACAGTAGTGTAAAAATTGCATCGAACGGGAACCGGAAAGGGCCTCATCGGAGGCAAAAATTGAGGGAAGCAGCAGCGGTGCCGCTGGACTTCGGTGGTGTTTTTCGGCCAATTGACCGGTGGTTTGCTCCAATTTGGCCATAAGTGGATTCAACATCGAAAAACGAGCCAATGGGAGAAAATTTACCTCGTTTAGCGGTCGGAAAACCCTCCGGTGCGGCGGCGGGTGGCGGCGGCCGGCTCATCTGGCGACTGGTTCTTCTTCTCCAGCGAGGACACTAGCGGCTAGGGTTTGGGGTCGGGTGTGGGTGATGTTATTTATAACATTCTCCTTTTAATCTCAGTCGTCGATCACGGTTTAATCTGGGCTGTTCGATCGCGATTAAAATAGAAATAAATATGGACTGTCCATCGCGATGCGATCTGGGCCGTTCGTGCGCGTGAGATCTAGGACGTCCTCACGTGTGAGATCTGGACTGTTCGATCGCGTGCACGAGGATCGCTCATGTGGCTCCGTCCATGTGGTCTCCTGCGTCAGCTTCTTTGCCACGCGGCGTGTTCTGGTTGGCCGGGGCTGCTGACGTGACACAACTTTTCTAAATTGCGTTTTGACATCCGGGTTTCCGATTTTCTTTTTAAAAACACCTCCAGAATCTAAATTTTCACCATTTTTTTTTCAAAATCAATTTCAATTAAATCCCAAAAATAAATTTACCATATTTTATCATTATTATTAGTTTTATTTTTATTAAATTAAATTAAATTAAGTTAAACACATAATTATTACAAAATAAATTAACCATTAAAATAAAATAAAATAAAATAAAAAAGATTCAAATACCCAAAAATAATTTTTTTTTTTTAGATGTTACAACTACGACTAATATTATGTTATTGTTATAACTATATTATTATAATTACTACTATGTTATAATTTTATATTTAGTGAGGTCAAACTATATATAAATAGTTAGATAATGTTTTCGTAAAATGAAATTCAATAATTCAATATTTGTTTTAAGAGCATAATTTTTGTTGTGTTGGACAAAATTGAATAATATAAATATATAAAATAAAAGATATAAATATATAGCTTTGCCTATATTTAATATACACAAGTATACACTTTAGAAAAAAATAAAAGTATTTAATAATTAATTTCACTCTTTTATTTAAATTAGATAAAATTAATTTAATTAAAAAAAAAAACAAAAATGAACTGCTAAAAATTAGAAAATTCATTAATTACATAAATTTAATTATTATTATTATTTTTAATTTTTGAATATAAAACGACACAAGCGTTTATTTTATTTTACAAGTGTGGGCGTTAATTGCAATGAGCCACTTGAAATCTTAATATTCCAGTCGCGCTTTTTCTCCTCTCCCAAACAGACCAAAGTCTTCAACATCTCTGACTTTAAAGTCGCACTCCGATGGCGGTTTCCGGCCGACTGGTAAGGCAAGCTCGATCATGGCGCGCAATTTTTTCTCCCAAAAACATTAAACTCTTACGCGATCACTCACGCGTTCTCCCTAGTCGTCTATATCAGAGTATGGTCACCTCCCTTCCATATGAGCTTTCAATTTGTATTCATTTTCGTGCATGCAGTTCTTTTTTCCCGTTTGATTAAATGCTAAAGTGTTTTTTCTTTACTTGTTTTTGTAGTTTTGGGATGATATGATTTACAGATTGTCTCGAGATAAATTCTTATATTTCTTATGGATTTCCTTGTTGTATTGATTACTTAGTAGCTGTAATTTGTTACGATGCGTTTTCTATTTTGCTTATTTCCTTTCCTCTGTACTTTAAGTTTCAGTCATTTGAATTCTTTTGAAGTCCTTAAGCAGTTATGTAGAAGGTTTGGTAGTTGCTATTAAGAGGATGGTAACTTGTAATGAGGGAGATTTGTGTGATTAATTTAGGAATGGGAGGGAATCTACCATACATGTGGTGATTTGGATGCATTATGAAACGAGGAAAAATCTAAATGAAATCGCTTGTCCTTCCCCTTGATTCTCAAACTTGCTCTCTTGGATTTTCCGCCTCTTCTTCCTTCTCTTAGAACTTCCCAAGCTCCTAAAAATATGATTGTGACGTTGTATACGAGCTAGGCAGAAATAATTTGTACCTGAAGCATTGTTTTGGTGTTCCGGCTAAATGTTGGCTTTATGCTTGTGTACTCCTCAGGGAGTATGATTCTTCGAGTTCAGGCTAGCTAGCTCCAAAGCAAGCTATACATGATCTACCGGTGGAACCGACCATCTATTGCAAAGTATTTTTTATTCAGATCCCATGTTGAGGAGGAAAGAGAAGCTAGCTGTAGGCCGCAATGACAATCCTAAATATGATCTGCTGCATTACTACCATAACAGCTCCCTTGGTGGCCACCCAGGGGTACAAGCCATGGTTTGTGCCTATCCTCAACCCTTTATTTTGAGAGGCCCTTGGAAAGATGTTTGTAACTTCATTCAATCTTGTACAACCTGTAATCTTCCAAAACTTTCTGCATGACTTATCTTGTGCTGCTTCAACTATCACCACTTCCATCTGGTGTTTTCACTGACTATTTTGTTGAGGGTTGCCTTCCTCCAATGGCCGTCATGTCAATTATTCAGTTGTTGATTACTCACCAAATATAGCCATCTTATGTCTCTATCTCATTTCCTTACTCTGCTTACACTGTAAATGTTGCTTTTATTGCTAATCTCTATAAACTTTATGTCAATCTCCAAAAATCTTCTGTAATTGCCAGTCCATCTTGCTTAGCAGGTTCTGTCATGAATTCTTCTCGCTGCAGGGTGTCTGATGACAGCTTCTTTTGCCTATCACCGCCACTGTGACAGTGATAAGGAGATGGTTAACTGTTGTTTGGAACAATATTTGAGGTGTATGTATAGCCAAATCTCTACTTCTTAGCACCAATGGCTTCCTTTGGCTGAACATTGGTACAATATCCCACCCTGTAAATGACTTAATTTGAGGCCTTTTGTGGGTTTTCTCTCTCATCATATTCCTTAGTTCCCATGGAACTCCAACATTGTGGTAGTTAATTTCCACTTGAGAGGCAAGAGGACATGCTTAGGTTCTTGCAACACCAATTGACCATAGGAAATGCGGCATGAAAGTTCAAGTTGATAAACGTTTAACAAACTTGGTTTTGGCTAGGAGATTGCTTATATTTCAAACTCCATGCCTATAAATAATCCATGGTCCCTAGACCATATCCAAAAACAGTATTTCATGCTGTTTCAAATAATAGCTCTCATTGGCCCTTGTTGCTTATACACTCAATTTTCTTGCTTTGACAACCTTTAATCCCATGTTTCCTGTGTCTATCTCAAGCATGCTATCGCCAAAGATCCCCTGTGCCCTTTCCCAGCAACTACTGCTGCTGCTGGTTCTCTGTTCCACTAGCAATCCTTGACTGCAAGCTCACTGAGCAAGCAATTGTGCAACTGTCAAGATATTGTTATCTTGGAAGTGCTCTCACCAGCAGGGGCAACTTAATAAGATCATTATTTTCTATTCTTGTTTCCTTTTTATGACCCTTCGAGGACAAGGATCCTGCAAGAGTAAGCAATTTGCTACGGTGCATCGTCTACTTTGCTTTATTTCCTTCGCATTATATTTTAAATTTCTGTTATTTGAATTCACGAGGAATCCTCTATGGTCACCTAGCCTATCCAGCTAATAAATCTGCAAATGTTTGCATGCGGTTTTGTAGAAGCTTTGGCGGTTGTGCTTAAGAGGGTGGTTCTGAGTAATAGGAGAGATCTTTTTGTGATTAGTTATGATGTAATATCCCATATATGTGGAGATAGTTACACATGCTGAAATCAAGAAAAATCTAAATGAAAATCTCCTAGCCTTCTCCTAGATTCTCCAACTTTCTCTCTTTTCCATTTCCCCCATCCCTTCTTTTTCTGCTCCGATTCTTTCCTTCTTCTCTGGTATGCTCACTCAACGAGGATCTTCTCACTATTATGATTTGGATGTTTTAAAGAGTCCTGGCAGTAATTTTTTGTTGGTCAATTAATTATTTATGGTGTTTGCTCTAATGTATGAAATTACCTTATAGTAGAGAAAATTGTGACCAAGGAAAAGGATTATAAGTATACATTTGATGAAGTGAGTACTTTTAATCTATTATATTGTTCCTCGTTAACCTTTTTGCTTATTAAGAAGCCCTGCAATTTCTAAAGATTATACCATCTCGGTTATTAATTTAATGGGAAATGCTATAGATGTCAAGCTGATTTTATTTTTAGGAGACTAACTGAAAGTTTAATACCACCTTGGTGTGTAGTTTTGGGGTCAATGCAAGCAATGTTCTCGCCATGTTTACTTTAGTTTGGCCACAAGGCTGCAAATAGAGAGTCATTCTAAATCTTCATTTTAACTGGCAGTGCACTTCAGAGTTTTAAAATCAGTAGCTGATCTAAGTTGAACAGTATAAGAAGCAGAATATGATTGATTTCTCTATTTCACATTCCTAGATTAAATAAGCTTTGATTTTCCTCTAATTTTTGGTTCTTCACATGGTAAGAGATAGAAGTGGCCTGGTGAGTTGATTGGTGGTACAATAAGTGTTACTATAAATTTATGTGACTTCATTGCAGGGTCCTCTATGCAATATATTTATTCTGATGCACTAGAAGTTCAGCTACCGAGAATACTGCCCAATGGTCATGGACCTTATTCTGTATTTCCAGCTGTCTTGATTGGCCTTTTCGGAGTTGGGGCAGTAGAAAGAGCCTATGCTGATGCTGAGGAGGTAAGCATCATTTATACCTCTGGAGCTTCGTTGGATCAGCGCTACGTGTGAACTTATCATAATATTGTATATGTGTGTGTATATATATGCATGTAGGCTTTTAGTTGCTGATTTTGATGATTTTCTTTGTCTCCAACTGCCTGTGTACACTTTTAACCATTCCTCCCAAACACCAAAAAGTAGGAATAAAGAAAGTTACCTTATAGCAGCAGTGATTGCTCCAACCCCAATTCCAACTTTTTTTTTTTGGGTTACAGTAAATGTAGTATCCACCACTTGGACCAAATCTCCACTGGGAAGATGAATATCATTTCTAATTTATTTCTAAAGAAGAGGGGAAAATTGAGGAATAAATAAAGACCTGGAAGGTAGAATATCAACATTAAGCATTAAAAGGTAGTGATAGCTTTTGAATCTCTCTCTTAGAACTGCATTTTAGTTGATTTATTGTTTGCTTAGCTTTCTGTAGGCTGCTGCTAAACCTCCGTTGTCATCGGAATCTCCTACAAATTATGCAGATCTGGAGGAAATTGCCAAGAAAGAACGGCAGCGTATTGAAGAACTACTAAAAAGTAAAGGAATTCAGCATGGTTCTTATCCACGGTTTACTGTTGCTGTCAAGGGTCAAAAGGTTGTCGTATTCTTCTTTCTTTCTCTTTTTTTTAGTTGTTTTTTCTTTTCAGCTATTGCGGCCTTATGAGAGTCCAGACTTTAAGTTAGTAGCCTCTCAGTGCTACTTATTTTTGAATTACTGGTTTTTGTAGTGTCTTTATTTTAGCAGCTGAAAAGATGAAAATGAAAGAAAAGAAAAAATTGATAATCTCTCTTGTCTGGTATAAACATATCTATACTAGGTTCTTTTTTTTTTCTTTTTCTTAGATTACTATGTATATTTTTCTAAATGCAGGTAGAGGCTCATTTTCCATCTTTTGAATTTTCTATGCCAATTCATTTCTAATCGCAGGTTCATTTAGTTCTGCCTGTCCTTTGAGCATTTTCATTTGACTCCCTGCTCTCTTACAGGTCACCATCAAGTTCCAAATTCCTCCTGCATGCGAAATTCCACAATTGATTGCAAGCCTTGTGTCACAAATTGGAGAGAAAGGAGTAGGAGGTGGGTCTGGTTCAGATGTGTTATTGCGTGCCTGGGACAGGTTAGTAGTCTATCTTGGTGTTCTTTTTTCCTTTGTACTATAAGATTTTTGCTGCACCTGATCGGAAATTTATATTAATTATTAAGGAAGTTTATTAAATCACCATCTTTTGTGCTATTTCAGTTCAGTTGCTTGGCAATTAACATTTAATCAGCTTGAAAAATTGAAGGAAGCAGGAGGGAATGATGGGAATTCAGGAGATGTGAATGCTAATGAAGGAAATCTATGCATCCTTATTTTCCGTTCACTCATAAGCTCAGAAAAAGCAGTAAGTCATTTATTTTGCAGTCATGCTATGTATTTATACAGACTAGTAGTATTAGTTTCTCATGCTGATGAGATGGCATAAATGAGTGCAGGAAATTGAGTTCATCAAGAAAGGAAGCTTGAGTCCCAGAGAGCTAGATGCATTTGTTTCTGTTTTACAATTAGCTGGTGGGAAGATGAAACAAAAAACGAATGTGGAAAGAAAACCTGGTGAAGGTTCTTCACGGAGTCCACCAGTAGACAGATCTGTTTCTAAACTGGAGTCAATAGGAGTGAGAATTTATGGACTTGATGAACCTCAGGGATATTCCTCATACAAAGAGATATCATGGGATAATATTGCAGGATATGATCAACAAAAACGGTATGGAAAGAAGTTGCAAATGCTCCTTCAAATTTAGTTTGTTGCCTGACCTTTTAGTTTGCCATTCAAGCTTCTTCCTTGGTTTATTCCAGACTCCAGGAGAACAGAGAGATTTTCTAATAATTCTATGTGACATGCACTGTTATACATGAGACGTAGTGTTCTGAATAGTTGAAAGTCAGAATTGCTTGTTTCTGCTTCTGTTGTTTAAGCCACAATGTGTAAATGGAGCCAAGCATCTAGTTATGCCGTTTTTTTTTTTTTTTTTGTGGTAAAAATTTAGTTCTAGCATATGGATATTGAAGTGTTAAAGACATGGATATCTTTCATGTACAGTTTCTTTGCTGACAAGGTAGTAGAAGTTAATATGCTTTCCAAAATTAGTGGCGCTAGTATTTGCACAGTTCCCTTCATATAAAGGCTTATTGCTATCGCAAAAAGACTTATTACCTATATGGCCTCGAAGCTTGGGAGTTTAGACCTCAATTATAAATGTTCCAAGTATCTAAAATTTGTAACCACATTGTATGGCTTGCTAAGGTTGGTAAGGTTTCTTTTTCATGAAAACTGAAGGGTACCTCTATTTTTTTAGTGATTCACTTTTAGCTCCCCATGCAATATTCCCTTTCTTTTTTCTCCTCGAGAAATTTAAACACGCTTGATAAGGCCTTTATACAATTAATTGAATGCAAGTAAATTAAGCTTAACTGGACTATGTTATAGTACTTCTTGGTCTTCGCTTCTCATTTAATATGTGTAACCCTGTAAGCACGCTAATCTATGGTGAGGCTGATATTGTTGGATTGGATTATAAATGTTTGTGTCTCTTTAGCAGATTCTTGCTTTCTTTTCTCTCTTAGAGGCTAAAAACCAGTGAATCAGTTAATTTGCAGATCAGTTTATGAGCATGATCTCTTTGAGGGAATGTTTCTTTTACCAGTAAATTGCTAAAAATGCACTGTGATTGTAACATAATTACATGACCCATATCTCCTCTGTGTTGTGTGTTTGTATATAATTTATGTAATTATTCATGCATTTGTGGCTCTGCATAAAAGTGCTTGAACTTCTATTGACTATTCTCTATGTAGGGAAATAGAAGATACAATATTGATGGCCCTTCACAGTCCTGAAGTATATGATGACATTGCTCGTGGGACTAGGTGTAAGTTTGAGTCTAACCGGCCTCGGGCTGTGCTGTTTGAAGGTCCACCAGGTTCACCTTCTTAATCATGATAAATTACTAGATTACTTAACTGAAATCCACCTTTCAACTTGTTCACTTCTTCAAATGATTTTTATACTGCTTGTTCCATGTATTATTTGTCATCTTGTTCATAAGTTCTAAGGCTTGTGCCATGTACATATTCTTGGGAGTTGGGACCCAGTAAAGGCAGCTAAAACTATGTTTGAGAATAAAGTATGTTTTTGGCCTTGGGCCTTGTGCGAAAACGTAGAAATCCTTGCTTTTCATGGATCATGGCAAAAATATTTAGGAAAATCTATATGCATTTACGAACTCATATGGGTTAGAGAATCAAAATTTAATCTTATTTATGATCCCAGACTTCGGGTATGCTCATGGAATTGTATATATAGAACTAGGATTTGTGACTCATTAAAGAGAACCCACCAGTCTATAATTAGAAGACTTAAAAACATTTTGAACCCACTGATATCCAGAGTTAAAGGACTCCAAACCTTTTTGAATCTACCAATCTCCAGAGTTTAAGGATTCTAAATCTTTTTTTAAATAATTATATTCTCATCTTTTCATGACTGAAATTTGAATACAAATAAATAGGGAAGATTGGGCAGACTTTTTGCGAAAATCTAGAATAAGCTCACCGTGATTTTATGCTAAAATTTGAGTGAAAATAATAAGAAAGAGTAGGCTGACTTCTTCCTGATATCTAGGATATTATCTCCTTGATTTTAGACTTGAATCTAATCACCATGATTTTAGACTTTCACAATTAGCCTATTTATTCAAATAACTAAAAAATTAGGATTTTTCATATGACAACACAAGAGTTCAGTGCCATTTCTTTTGCCGGTTGCCTATTTTCTGCTTGTTTGTGTATCCTTCTTCAATCTGTTCTTTCATGTTATATCAGACCCCTCTTTCATCAGGTGCTTATGAGAAACAGATTCAATGTTTATTAAACTTCTTTCCAAAAGAAGAAAAAAAAAATTCAAATGACAAAATATGAAATTCGGAGGTTGTCCTTCTGCTGCATACAGATGCAGAGAAAATTGTAATGAATCCCTAGGGTGACAGGAGTGTCCAAATAAAGTATTAATGTAAAAGTGTTATATCAATGTAATTGACCGCATCCATTAAGTAACCTGCCTGCCTGTACAAATGTTCTAGATGTTTACAACCGTATCTCTACCAGCAGCAGCCAAGATTCCAGTGAAATCATCTTCTTGCATAAGACTGCACTAGCTGTTGCAACACAAGTGTCTGTCTGAACATTCGACATCTTCACAGTTTCATCATGGGTGATAGTAACAATGTGTTTGCTAGACGACACATGGGTAAAACTTATCTGTGCATCATGGCCCTTCAACTTTTCTAGAAGCTGAGGTATCTACTTGTTTCATACAATGATAGACTGATCATCAGATCTGATGCCACCTTTACTCTATCAGCATGGGCAACTCCCTTGTTTTTTTTTCTTGCTACAACAATTTATGCTTCTTTTTGGCATTTTATTGTTTGTCAGTTTAGTATTGGAGATCTCTCTAAATAGGCCCTTGATTTGCACAACAGCTCACTCAACCACTCCTCCATGCAAGTGCAGTCCTCGTGATAAAGTTTGAGGAAAGTCTCAAATTATGTTAGAAGATACTAAATTCCCCCATGACTAGCTATTCTGAGATCAAGTTCTTAAGTCTCGGACTTTGAATCTGGTCATGGAATGATATATATATAACTAGGTTTTGGTCTTGTTAGATAGAACCCAACAATCTTTAGAGTCAATTTTTTTAATAATTATTCTCTTCCTTGCAGCAGTGAAATTTGATTATAAAAATAGGAAAGGATGGGCAAACTTTATCATAAAATCTAGAAGACCGTGATTTTAGGTTAAAATCTGAGTACAAACAAATAGGAAAGAGTGGTTTGACTTTTTCCTAATACCTAGGATACAATCATCATGATTTTAGACCTGGAGCTAAGCACTTAAGCTATCTCAATTAGCCTATTTATTTGAATAACTAAAAAATAGAAACTTCCAAAATAACAGACATCTAAGCCTAATCAAAACAGCAAAAGAGTTCAGTGCAACTGTCTTTGCTGTTTCCCAATTTTCTGCTTGCTTCTTGTGGACCCTCTCATTTTTTCCATGCAGCACCTTTCAGACGGCGTGATTGGAAGAAAAAATTTGACTGAATTTGTTGAATCATCCTTAATTTCTTTCACTTCAGCTCTTGTACTACATCTTTGAATTGTTTGACTTCCTTTATGTTGTAGAGAGGGATATGCTGATGCATTTTGAGATCCTGCCCTATACTGGTTTGCAGATGAATCACAAGCTCACTTGTATGCATGTTGAATTGCAGGGACAGGGAAGACATCCTGTGCTCGTGTTATTGCGAATCAAGCAGTGAGTCAATACAAGCACTTCCTTAATAGTTTCTGATAATCCTTTTTTGTCCCTTTTTTGGGAGCTTTGGAATGGACAATATGGTTCTTAGATGGAAGATTTTTTTTTTGTGCATATTTGGTGTTCAATTCTTGCTACTTTTCAAACTTTAATAGCCTTGATGTGTACAATATTGTCATCAAATTTAAAGTTGACAGAAAAAGGAAGATGTGTGATGTCTTGGCAGGGTGTCCCATTGCTTTATGTGCCACTTGAGGCAGTCATGTCAAAGTACTATGGTGAAAGCGAACGCCTTTTGGGAACAGTGTTTTCTCTTGCAAATGAGCTCCCTAATGGTGCTATCATTTTCCTAGATGAGGTAATGTTAGTGCTTGTATGTTCACATTGTTGCTACACTTCCGTCAGTTTTTAATCCTTTACATATAGGTGGTTTCTGCATTCTGCTCTCAGTTTACATGCAAGTTGGTGGAGATTTCTTCATATTCTAACCTGACATTTTTGTATAATCTTACTGCAGGTTGACTCCTTCGCTGCTGCCCGTGATAGTGAAATGCATGAAGCTACACGTAGGATTTTATCAGTGTTACTGCGACAGGTAAAATGTGGATTTCACTGTTGCTGCAATAATTAAATGCATGACTTCTTAGCCTTTATAAACAGTCAAAAAGTCCCTTTGGCATGTAACTCGGTTGTTGCTCCAGGATATCATGTCTGTCTAACAAAATCCCTGCACATAATAATCTGCACAATGTCCTTAAATCTGGTATGGTGCTTCAGAATATCTGAATTGACCTCTAGTGGAGTGTCGCTAATTTTTAGTTGTTGGGGTTGTCTTTTCAACTTCGTTCCGTTTTAGCTGGATAGTAGAGGCTGAACCCAGGAGAAGGGGGGCGGGGGTTAATGGGGTCTGCAGGCCCTCTCCCTCCGCCAAAATCAGTTTAGCCCCCATCTTAATATTCAAATTTTATATGTAGCTTCCTTTTAATTTGCAAAATTTACACATAAGCCCCCTAATATAAAAAACTTAATATTATAGCTTTTTAATATGCCAATTTTACATGTAGGTCCTCTCAATATATAAATTTAACATATGGACCTTCCTCTTTTATGAAAATATCTACCAAAATTTCAAGGATAATATAGTAATTAATGAAACATTTAGAAATTTATACTAAAGTATTTTGTTAACAAGAACCAAAAAAGTAGCTGACTTTTAAGTCTTGACCTTTGCTCTCTCTCTCCAAGTTTGTGCCTGATCTAAGTCTTTCGGCCTTTGGCCGACCTCAGGGACATGCCTTCCCTGGGCGGCCGCAAGTTTTTTGTAGTCGAGAAGAAGTCATTTGACTTGATCAGTGAGGGAAGACTTGGATGGAATGAGAATATGTGAGAACGGTCAGGGTTTCCGCACATCTAGTTCGTTAGTAAAGGCTGAGGTTGATTGGTTGCTCAGGGCCTTGGAGGAATTTTACTGGTTTGACTGCAAGTTGCCATGGGCAAGACGTTTTACAGGAAAAAACAGAACACTCTGGTTGGGAAAAATAGAAGAGGACAGTATTTGGTGATCTCAGAAGTGTTGGAGAAGAAGGCGAGACGCATTTTTATTCCGGAAGGGTATCAAGGCAGAGGCTGGTTTGTTGTTTATGGTACCTGCTTTTGACTTGACGGACAGGAAAGTAGTGAACCCTGACCCCGGGAGAGGATGGGAAAGAAGATGGAGGATGTTCATCGCGTAGCCGGGGGTTGCGTGGGACCGTGGGTAGCATCTTTCAATTGCCCACATTGTGCTGTTGTTATTCACTTCTCTTTGGGAGCGGGTGGAGTCAATAGCTATGCGGCGGCGCTGAGATCCAGCGAGAACAACACATGTCGGGTAGGGCAGACGATGGGTCTGCCCCGACCCGAGCCTAGAATTTTTCAGGCCCAAATGGTTGGATGGGTGGGAGACGCCTATCAATATGGATTCAGAAGTTTAGGCCCTTCAAGTAATTATGGGCCTAGGAGACCGCGTCGTTTAACTCGGGCTGAGAAAGGCAAAGTGATTGTGGACGAGGAAGATGTGGAAATGAGACCTAGGGGTAGAAGCCCAGTTAGAAAACCTGTTCGGAGGCCAGTGGGAAGCATTTCGACCAAGGGTGAGTGTTCGGGTGTTGAACATGATTATCATAACCTTACCACAGGGAGCAGAGAATCTTGATGGTTAGGGTTTCCTTGTGAGGAGGGAGAAGTCAGAGATGGCTTGATGGATGATGGTTTCCAACTTAATCGTTTGTTTGAGGATGGAGATATTGAGACGAAGACAGATGTTTGGTTAGTGAGAAGGAGATCAGGGAGTCCGGTGCAGAAGAGAACTCTGGGATGGGGGATGACCGAGCCTTAGTCCTCATAGAGGAGGAGGCTCAAGTCTTGGCTTCGATAGCTGGGGGCGGTGATGACTGAACATGGTTGACGAAGGTGGACAAGGACAAGGTTTCTGAAAGCGAAGAGGGGAATACTGCTTGGATTTTCCAAAACATCCAGAAGTTCAGCAAGTTAATGGGCGTTACATGGGAGGGGATGGAAGATCAGGGATTTTTATTTTTCTCTGAAATATACAAAAGGCGAATGACCAAGGGGAAGAGAACAGAGAACGAGGGGAAAGGAAGAAAAAAAAGTGGAGCAGGTACGCCGAGAGAACTCAAGCGGCTTGAAGCAGCTTGAATGCTCGGTCAATTACGACGGTAGGAGGAAGGATAAGGGTAGGAAGTGGAAGGGAACAAATCTGTTTATTGATGATAAACAAAGTTATTTCTTGGAATGTTAGAGGAATCAATGAGTTGAAGAAAAGAACTGTCATCAAAGGTTGTTCGGGGAGGTGGAAACCAGAGGTTGTTTGCATGCAGGAAACCAAGCTTGATTCTTGCGACTCTCAAATTGTTAAAAGCCTCTGGAAAATGAAGAATGTGGGTGCACATTGCATCCCTTCTCATGGAGCTGCTGGAGGGATATTGGTGTTGTGGAACGATGATGTATTACATTGTGTTGATGTGGTGCGAGGGGCCGTTTCCATTTGTTGCACATTCAAATACGGGCGCAGTGGGGAAGAATGAATGTGTACGGGTGTATATTTCAGAGGCACAAGAAGGAAAGAGAATTGCTTTGGAGGGAATTGAAGGAATGCAAACGGAAGTGGGGAGGCAAATAGATTGTTGGAGGGGACTTCAATATTGTTTTGAGGAGGGAGGAGAGGATCGGTGAGTCCTTTTTGGAATCAGTGGCTGGGGAGTTCAGAGATACGATGTAGGAGCTGGATCTGGTCGACCTTCCACTAATTGGCAACTCATGGATGTGGACCAACCTGAGGGCCAACCCGTCTTGTTCCCGGATAGATAGGTTCTTAATCTCTTATGACTTTCTTACTAAGCTTGCAGGTCTAATTTAAAAGACACTCCAAAGGCCGATCTTTGATAGCTACCCAGTCTGTTTAAGTTCGGAGGGTATTCAATGGGGGCCCACTCCGTTCCGTTTTGACAATCGTTGGCTACATAATGACAAGTTTCGGCAACTGGTGGAAGATAGTTGGAGCAACCATGTGGTACAGGGCACGACAAGTTATAAAGTGGCGTGCAAGTTAAAATACTTGAAGAATGACATCAAGTTATGGGCGAAAGAGGAGATTCGGAAGGAAGGGGAGGAGGCGAACTTATTATTTTTTGAATTGGGGGATTTAGACTTTAAAGAGGGTAGGATGGGATTGCAGTCTGATGAACTTGCCCGCAGAGACAAAATAAAATTGATGATGGCCCGAAAAGCTAAAATGGATGAACTCGCCTAGAAGCAGAAATCTCGGGAGAGGTGGTTGAAAGAGGGAGATAGAAATTATAGATATTTTCACACCTTGGCAAGTCATCACAGAAGATGTAATTATGTTGAGGAAATGTGGGTTGTCAGATCACATTTTATGGGGTTGTATGAGGAAGAGTTCCCTGTTAGACTGCAGCTGAATGGTATGAATTTCAAGAAAATTGGGGGAAATAGCAGACAGTGTTTGGAAGGTAGATTTTCTGAGGATTTGCTGCACCGAAATCTTGTGACGGGGTTAAGGCTCCGGGGCCGGATGGTTTCAACTTAAACTTCATTAAATCCTTCTGGTATGTATTAAAAGAGGATATTATCGATGTTTTTCATGAGTCCATGCAACTGGGAAGTTTGTTAGAGCATTGAATTCTAACTTTTTGGTGCTGATTACAAAGAAGAAGGGGCGAAGAACATTCGAGAATTCAGACCTATAAGTTTGGTGGGGTGCCTATACAAGATCATTGCGAAGGTGTTGGCACATAGACTTACTAAAGTTTTGAGTGAAATCATCAATGAAAGCCAACACGCCTTTGTAGCCGGAAGGCCAATCCAAGATGCTGTCCTCGTGGCCAATGAAATTGTTGACAATCTTACAATGAACAAAAAAGAAGGATTGGTATGTAAGTTGGACATGGAGAAGGCGTATGATCATGTGAACTGGAACTTTGTGGATTACTTGCTGTGTAGGATGGGTTTTGGAGATAAATGGAGGGGATGGATGAGTACTTGCATGAGAACTACTTCGTTCGCTATATTAATAAATGGAGGACCATCCAAATTTTTTAAGGGCTCTAGGGGTTTGATACAAGGGGATCCATTGGCCTCACTGTTATGTTATGGAGGCATTAAATGTAATGTTAGTAAGGGCAAAACAGCTTCAGCTTCTCAGAGGCATGGAGATTGGCAGGGGCGACGGGGTGATGGAAATTTCTCATTTATTTTTTGCCGATGACGCATTCCTGTTTTGCCAACCAGAAAAGCCATTCCTCCTTCATCTGAAATAATGCATTCTTCTATGTTTTCAAGGTGTTTCGGGGCTCAACATCAATCTTGATAAATCTGAACTTGTAAAACTTGGTGATAAGGGTGATGTTTGCTCTCTTGCAAGGGTGTTGGGGTGCAAAACTGTAAAACTCCCTATTAAGTACCTTTGTGTCCCGCTGGGTGCCAAGTACAAGGAGAAGAAAACTTGGGAACTGGTGATTGATTTGTTCGAGACTAGACTTGCGGGATGGAAGAGGAATTTCTTGTCTAAAGGGGGCAGACTCACTTTAATAAGGAGCACCTTGGCAAATTTACCCGTATACTATCTCACAACTTTGACTATCCCGGTAAATATTGCAAAAAGACTGGAATCCATCCAATGTCGATTCCTTTGGGGCAATGGTGAGGGTAGCAAGAAGTTTCATCTTGTTAAGTGAGATGATGTGAAGAAACCCATTCATGCGGGTGGCTTGGGAATTTGATAACTGGTGGATTTCAATAAAGCTCTGCAAGGAAAACGGTTGTGGAGATTCTTGAGAGAAGAAGGAAGAATGTGGGGAAGGGTGATTACGGCTAGATGGCAGAATTGTGCATTAACGGACGAGGGCAGGGTGGACAGGAGAGGTCATGGCCTGGATCTATGGAAGAGGAAATGTCACTAGATTCTGGCATGACACTTGGTTGGAGGGAGGTTGTCTAAAGCAGTGTTACCCTAGAATTTACACGATTGCACAAGCCAAAGATATGCTGGTGGAAGAGGCTTATTCGTGGGAGCATAATCGATGTATATGGACTGTTAATGTGAGCAGAAATTTGAACAACTGGGAAGTGGAGGAGTATGAAAATATGTTGAAGAAAATTTCTGAATTTCAAATGGGCAATGGCCCGGATCAGGTACTGTGGAGGGAGTGTAAAAATGGCGAGTTTTCTGTTGGCTCTTACTATTGCAAGTTAATGGGGCATAGGCTGAATAACTCTCCCTGTTTTCCGAGTACAGCAATTTGGAAAAATTCCGCACCACCTAGAATGGCATTCTTCGCCTGGGAGGCCTGCAGGGAAGCATATTAAACTTGGATAAACTGAAGTTTAGGGGTCTTACACTTGCAAATGGATGTTTCATGTGCCTTAGGAATGAGGAAAACTGCTGCCACCTTTTGCTTAGATGTCCTTTTGCTTCTGAATTGGGGAGCTTGGTGTATGGCTTGCTTCGCATCTGTTGGGTTCCTGCTGGGTCAATTGAGGATGAGATATGGGCTTGGGAGGGTGTGGACTAAAAACAGAAATTGCGAATCTCCTCCCCCTATCCATTTTTTGGGTCTTATGGAAAGAGAGGAACTTGAGAGCTTTTGAAGGAGTTGTGAATAATATTTAACGAGTTAAGAGCGAGATAGTTCAATTATTTTAGTTTTCTTGTGTTAGGTCATGACATCATTAAGGTTGAGGATTTTGGGGATGTCCTTGATATACTAACTAGTTTGTAAATCTCTTGTAAATGGGTGGTACCCCCTCTTTTTTGGTACTATACTAATATAGTTACAATATTCTTTCTTTAAAAAAATGTATTTTGTTAACATTTTTATTCTTAGTTTTTTAGCATTTGATATTTATTTTTTCATTATATACATATTAGTGAATATATTGTTTTTATATGGTATAAGAAATATTGATTTATATAGTAACTAAAAAATAAGTTAATATAACTAAAAGTACAATTAGGATGTATCATAACACGGGTGTCTGCACCTTAACCCCGACAACTCCTTTTCTACAACAAATATCAGTACATCCCCTCTTCATGCAATATCTGGTTCTGCCACTGCAGAGTAGTGTCAGACCACTGATGCATGAGCGGCCAAAATAGGCCCAGGATAACCATGAGAAGTTGTAGAAGAGAAGGTAAGACGGTAAGCAGGAGGAAGAAGTGTAGAGAATGGACAATAGAGAGAATAAGGAAAAGACGGTAGACAGGTAGTAGAGTTCTGTAGACTTTTCTTCTATATCTCTTCGTCACTGGTACAGTATTTGTACCAATACCAACCTGGCTGGGTATAGTAGGACCAGGACGGAATTGACAGCTGGCATTCCAAACTGTCCTACCGCTAATAATTCCAAAACAGTTGTTCTAATTGAAACTTGCAGGAAGAGGAAAATTAACAGAAAATTAAATAACAAAAAACAGTCACAATTTCACCCACGCAATGCCTTGTTCTTGACAGATGGGCTTTAACTATAGACTGCATTGGGGGAACTTAGTAGAAGATTCTTCAGACGCAACTTCTTGTGCATAGTATTGATTTGCTATTTTGCACAAATCTCATGACTCTTTTCTAAGATAACTTGGTACTACTATAAGATGTTGAGGCTTGGATTATTTTCACCTTCATATTGATTGGAAATAATTTTCCAAATTTGTGTCAATTGAATCCAGTGGTAAAAAAAAGAGTACAAATTATCATACTGGGTACCACGTCAATGTAGAATGCACCAATAACAATGCATATCAGCTGTTTCAATGCCTAAATCATTTTCTTAGTGCACTGCCCTTGATGAAAAACTGTATCTTTTCTATCCAGATTGATGGATTTGAACAGGATAAAAAAGTGGTTGTCATTGCTGCAACAAATAGAAAAGAAGACCTTGATCCTGCTTTGATCAGGTATAATAGGTGCCAGATATCCTGTATTATGGATTATTGAAATTTGTACGTTGAGCTAATGTGGATTGCTTTCTAACTTTTACTCCTGTTCATATTGTCAGTCGATTTGATTCAATGATCCCCTTTGATCTACCTGATGAGCGGAACCGACAGGAAATAGCGTCTCAGTATGCAAAGCACCTCACAAAACCTGAGTTACTTGAATTTGCTCAGGCAACGGAAGCGTAAGTTGTTGACTTTTCATGACAAGATTTTACCCTGATCTACTTTTCCTTTATCAATTATTTGGATCCAGTCTATTTGCCAATTGATTTGGGGCAATGAGTACGGTGCAAGCACTAGATGAAAAAATGAGTGCACCTAGATGAAAAAATGAGTAAGATGATTTTCATTCAATCTTCTGCTTAGAATTCATTTTAAGAAATAAAGAAGAAGATAATAATCTGACAATCCTCCCTAAAGTAAACCAGTGACCAATAGCAGGAAAATCATACATGCAGGGGAGTTTCCACTGTGTTAATTTTCTAGTTTACCCTTGACAAAGTTACTTAGGAAAATATTTAGGCAATTTAATGTAATATAAATTGCTGTGACGTAGTCCTCCAATAGAGGACCATTAGATTCAGTAGACATTTGTTTCAAGATATATATTAAATCAGTTGAACATTATAAATAAATTTAAGTCACCGTAGATTACATCAAGTTACTTGCTTACCATATTTTAGGTGCATTTTGTCATGATAAACAATTGATCTTAAAGAAGACGGAACTGGAAGCAAAAGATTGCATTAGCACTGATATTTTTATCGTTGAAACATTAAAGCATGCCATACTTGTTCCTAATGTAGTACAGTCAAAACAAAGTGAAGGTTACTTACCTTTATCCTATTCTCATCTTAATCTTTTATTCTATTCTTTACTTACCTTTTGTAAGTAAAAAGAATGTGTATATAGTATATGGCATCAAAGGGGTGTCACCATATACAAAATATTTACTAAATTTTACTTAATCCCCTTGTTTGGTGCTTTGTGAATATATACTTCTTAAACTTCTTATTTAAAAAATTTTTTTTTTTTACTTAAACTGATATGAGAAATATGTGCAAACATTCAGCAGCTTTTCTCTCTCGAGATTAACGTTTATAAAATAAATTATTCTTTCTTGTTAACTGTTTGCTGGCTTCTTTCCAAATTCAGAATGTCTGGTAGGGATATTAGGGATGTTTGCCAGCAAGCAGAACGATCATGGGCATCAAAGGTAATTATCTACTTTTTGTTATTCTGGTACATGTGTGTTCATGGTAGGCTTGTTGAGTTAGATGAGTCAAACGAGTAGCACTCTCTTTAGTATCTTTCTTCTAATACAAATGTTTGCAAGCTTTTGATCTATAAGTTTTATGCAGTAACATTGATAAAATATGTTGGGCCCTTACGTTACGATCTCTTCGAATATCTTGAGCTACAACATGGATATAGTTTTCAGTGACTTGGTAACTCTTATTTTTTTCATTTTAAATGAGTATGTTCTAGGTTGTAAGAATTAGAACACGTGATTCTCCTGGTTACTCAGTTCAAAAAATTTGTTCTATATAATCCAAATTAACACTAATACGACAATTAAAACTAAAATTGATTAAATTGAAAATTAAACTAAACGCATCTTTGTATATTGTAAACAATACGAGTTACAATAGCTTACTACAACACACTAATCATCTTAGAGTTCTTCCCATTGCATGGTGCTGTTTTTGCTAATTTCAGCAAATCTGAATGATTCGATTCAGATAATCCGTGGACAAGTTAGTAAAGATGGAGACCAAGGCTCTCTTCCTCCTCTCCAAGAATACTTGGAAAGTGCCATGAACCGGCAAAAGGCCCTCCGCAGTATTGCAGAACAGAGAGCACAGAATCAAAATCTCGACTCTCCCAGGCGGAAGCCTCGTCTTTGTGTTGATTGATGGTAATCCACTTCTCTTTTTCGTGAAAGGAGAAATTCTTACAGGTGAATTTGTTCAAGTATTTCTTACATGTTCAACCTTTCGTAAGTCGATCACTTCATTTCCCCAACCATATCTGTTAGCGTCAATCAAACTAAATACAAACTAGCCAAATTTTAGCTTTGATGTTGGTCTATTATGATTTTCCAGTCTTTAAGCTTTTGCTGCTTGTTTTTAATACACTTTGTGAATTTGGATGGTTTAGGTCACCATTGTTACTCGCGAGGAATCTCTTCTATATGATTTATTCCTTTACGAAGGGCAGGTATTATGGCAGTAAGACCTTTTGTAGAGATCTTCTCTGTATTTTTTTGTTCTTTAATGCTCTGCCCCAATATCACTGGTTAGAATCTCGATTTTATCGAAGATATAAAATTCTCGTTTTATAAATCTTCAGTGATTAATTTATAATATTTGATTCAACAAAATTTCAAAAATAAAAATAGTTTTTGCCCCATAAAATTATAACAATTTTTAGTGAAATAAATATTTTACAGTGACCACGTGCTCTTTCAAATTAATTTTTTATTCTTCAAAAAATTACAGTACTTATATAAACACAAAGCAGAGTTGAAAAAGTGGTAAATATTATTAAAAAAGAGATTAAAAAAAGCTTAACATGAGGAGTCAACTGGTCGCGGGATCGAGTTGCATGGTAGTAGACTGACGGCAAGGCGCTTACCCTGCAATAAATACAATCAATGACCGACGAAGACTAACTCAGTGAGTCGATCAAGCGAAAACTCAGTCGAGTCTTCTTCTTCTTCTTCTTCTTCTCGCTTCCTTTTTCTACTCGAACTCTGTCCTCCAACCAATGATGCGACCTGCAACTGAGTCTGCAACACCATCCGAGTCAACTCTCCCTCCATTTCCGCTCGCCGCTTCTCCGCTTCGTACCTCGAAGCTTCCCTCGCCTTGACCATTTCCATCTCCGCGAGCTCCATCCTCAGCATCGACTCGGAGAAGACACGGAGACTCGCCGCCAGATCCGACAGCGGCCTTGACTCGGAGGTGTCGGGATCGGAACTCTCTGGGTCGTCGGAAAATCCGTCGTCGTCGTCGTCGTCTAGATCGGCACCGGATAAGAATCCTCCATCGCAGGCGTGATTGAGACGGTTATTGTCGTCTCTGCTTGCTGTCCGGTTATGTCCGGTTCGCGCGTTTTCGTCGGCCATTGTTGTGTCCTCGACTGCCTTGGATGCCATTAAAAAGTGAAGATGCAATCGAAAAGTGAACACCGTGCATTACCATTTTTAAGAAAAATAAACTATCACTCGCACTCGATCGAAGAAAATTACTACTTGGATTTGACATTTGGGTTCCGATTTCAGCATAAGTAAAATAAAATATTATTTTTAATAAATTAAATTATGATTAGTGAATATTTATTATTTAAAACGAAAATATATATATTTTTATTTAAAAAATTATAATGTATTAAATAGTTTAAATTGGAATATTATTTTTCTAATATTTTATATAAATCATGTTATGTAAAAAATTTAAAAAATTCTATTGCCGTTTTAAAATAAATTTAAAAAATTATATGCCAGCACAAAGTATATATTAAGTTAAATCGATTCTCTATTCTAAAAATATTGAATAAATTATTAAATATATATTTTTTAAAATAACTAATTAATTAAACTAATAATAATAACAAATAGAGTTAGAATTATCTTTAAACCATTCTACGTTGCTTAAATTTTTATAATTAATTCAATTAATTATATAGAAATTTTAATTACAATAGAATCTTCTTTACATAATATTAATTGGTTATACATAGACATAAGTGTGCATAAAGTTAGATTATGATGTGTGCCATTATCATGCATAGATTCTTTTTTCTTTGTCATGTAACATATATATATATATATATATATATACATACATAGATTGTACGTCATGTATATTTTTTTGGGTAAAAATTATATATCACATTAACATCACATCATTAATAAAAAAATATTTATTATGTTCATATAACCGATTATTTAATTAAAAATTTTATCAATTAATTTAATTAAAAATATTCATCTTCAAGCCGAAATTATGCATTTCTTACATATATATATATTTGTTTATTTATAAGGGTTATTATTTATTCTCATGATTATAATTATGTTTAATTGGTAATTTATTTATTTTTCTTTTATTATTATCAAAATGTTTTCTTTCTATTTATGATGTATTTTTCTAAATAATTTATTTATTTTTTCAAAAAGATAAAATTAAAAATAATTTTAAATGTGTTGAAATAAAACTTAAATGATAATGTAAGTAATAATTATCTAGTTATTTAATGAAATAATTGAGTGTAGTAATATATAATAATTATTTATTTAAATATTTTAAATATAGAAATAGACTTTGAGAGCAATTACATTTCTATATAATTTATTTTAATTGGTTATAAATTCTAAAATTATATACTATATAAGCTATTTATTACATATTTTTTAATTATGAAAAATTAAAATGTGTGAATTTTTTTTTATACTTTTAGTATAAACTTTTTTAATTTTATATAATTTTATTCAAATAATATAATTTTTATATAATGTAGTATTTAATTTTGCGTTAAATTTAATGAAATAAACAATATAATAATTTGTAATATGATTTTTTTTTTTTTGTAAAATTTAAAGATGATTTTTCAAAAATATTTACTAAAACAAACTTTATTTTATAATTTATGCTAGTCTAAATTAACAATATCTTAAACCCCACGCATACGCGCTTCAGACAGAGCGTGGGACATCATCTCCCGTCCCAATCAGTTCTCTGATTTTGCATATAATATGGCTGTTAGCTTCAAAGCAAAGCATCCCGGCATCTCTCTCGCTAAAATTTTGATTTCAATCAAAAGAAGAAGGCAAATCCAAGTAGTCAAAATGGCGTCAAGAGACAAGAAGCCGGGTAAGTCATCGAGCGGTCGGGCCGGCGGTGTACGCACGCTCTCGGATCTGAACCGTCGGTCGGGACCTGATTCTGATAGCGATTCCGACGGACCTCAAGAGTTCTATACTGGTGGAGAGAAAAGGTGCAATCCCTATTTATATATTCTTATAGAATTCCTTCGTTGTTATTAGGTTTTCGTTTAGTAGTAGATAGTAATCCTACTTAAAAATTCCATTTTTTATTAGCTGAAACTGAAAGCATGTTTAGTTTGCGAGGAAAAGGAATTATGAGTAAATCAAGTTTTTTGGTGAAGAAATTGAGTTCACGGCCTGTATATATTTAATTGTTTGTGTGCTTTTCGAGTACCTGAGATCCATTATGGGATAATGATGTGAATTACTGTGTTCAATTGGATGCTTAGTATTTTAGCGAATTTTGCGGGTGAAAAGGAAAGGAAAAAGGGAACACAGATAAAGCTCACGCCATTGCAATATATCATTAGTGGTGTCATGATGAATTGTTGAATTGTTTTGCTACTTAAAATTTATGTGGGATCTGAAAACTGTCCCCACACTGGTCACGAGTAAATTCGCCCAAACCCTAAACACTACAATGGCTGCCTGGCCATTCACGGGTCACTGCCCAGAGGTGATCTGACACAGCCCCTAGCACTGACTTAAGAAGACCCTAATCGACAGACCCAAAAATCCCTGGGGTGAAACTTCATCAGGAACCATGCACTCACCGTCACAAGCTCTTGCAGCTGCTGCCTCTCGTGATCTCATACTTCTGCACTATAATGTCTTACGCCATCCTCTGTTCTGCAATTGCCACCTTCATTCAAGTCGACTGACCAACCATCCCCCGCCGCGTGGATCACATGCACATGCACTTGCGAGTGGTTTGCAAAATTGTCTTCTGTTTTCCCTCTTAGCTTGGTTTTCAGCATGATCCCCACACGTGATACGCTCCTGTGAGGTGTGGACTATATGTTATCCTCCTCAAGCAAGATGTTCCTGGTTGTGGAATGAAATCCTTTATTTTTGAGGTAATTGGAAGAAGGGTGAACGGCTCCAGCTGAGTGAGAATGGAAGGGGTTTTAAGTCAACAACTGTGTTTTGGGAAAAGGAGATAGATTGATAGATTGGTTGCCTTGGGATTTATCATAGGAGAAGGGTAAGGATTATTAGGTGAGAAGCATGGTGGGACAAAAGCATAGCTTGTAAGTGGCAATGGGAGAGAACACAGGAGGAGAGGTTTTGGTGTTCGCAGAAAAAGGGGACAAGTGAGGCGAAGAATTGTTGTCCCTGAAGAGCCAATGCCTCAGGGATGGTGGAGAACATTAGTTAATTTGGGGGAGCTAACAAGCAAACCTTTTAAACCTATAATCTTTGAGTCAAAGGGAGGGAAGGAAAAATTGGGGGAATTTCGATATTCACTGAAGAAGGTGTTGTTGGTATGCAATATCTCATGTTCCAGTTGAAAATGGTGTTCCAGGCAAAGTTGGAAGTATCTAGAGTGAAGTCTTACATGGAGACAATGTGTGGTGTAGAGGAGGGTCTAGAGCGGGTGAAGAAGATGAGATCCGGTTCATGTGATTTCAAATGTCAAAATTGGTGGGCCTCCTACCAGAAAAAAGAATTCAGGTCGAGGAAGGGAAGATTTAGGAGCTAAATCAAACCCATTTCCTTTGTACCTAGTGGAAGGAAACAAGTCCATAAGAGGAGATACTCGGTCTGGGATAGAGCTAAATGGGCTTGGGTTACAGGTGGAGGACGAAAGGGGGAACGAGTTGGTGGACTTGAAAGGCATTGTGATAGGGGTGGGAGAGTGTTAGAGGAGGAAGGAGATGAGGCTTTGGAGACTTCTTTTGGCAGCAAGATGATGTTCACAGAGGTAATCCAGTTGCCTAATTTTGGATGGTTTTCTGAATGAGTAGGACTGGAGGGGGGGGAGAGGGAGTTCTTGATTTTTTTAAAAGAAAGGGTGTCGCAGTGGGAGAGTAAACAGGGGAGAGGGAGCGAAAGGCTATTTCCAGTTGTTTCTGTTGACTTCAAGGAGGTTTAGGGGTCTATTGATGGAAGGGAGGTGGAATGCTAGACAGTGCGGGGGAGCTAGAGGTGGGCTTGGATTTCTGCTTGGGTCTTAAGAAAATATTTAGCAAGTAACCGGTGTTTTGAGGGTTAATTTTTTAGTGTTTTCGGGAGCAAGTTTTGAATTTTTAATTAAGGCATGTATATGTAGAAGCATGGTGAAATCAAACACAGTTTCTTCAAAACCAAATATGAGGAAAAAAGAATTTATTGGGGGGGGGGGGACTAGCAAATTTAGAAGATTGTAGAATTCTATAAATCATGACCAAATAGACAAAAGAGGGAAGGATAGGAAAGGTGGAGCTTCTACATGGTTCTCATGATAAACAAACTAATTTCTTAGAATGTGAGAGGGTTTAATGACCAAAAGAAGAGAATAAACATTAAAAAGTTTCATGAGTAGATGGAAGTGAGATATTGTATGTTTGCAAGAATAAAAATGGATTGTTTGTCTGATTTGGTGGCTCATTCGATGTAGGGAATTAGGGAGGTGGGATGGAGAGTTATTTCGACCTGGGGGTTTCGTCGAACAAAAATAGTTTGGAGATTGAGGATAACATCTTGGGGGTTTGCTCTATATCTTGTTTTCTAAATGCAAATTGAATAAGTGGAGGTAGATTTTTATTTTTTTTGGGGGGGGGGGGGAGGAGTCAATAGAGTGGTTTGGTTGGAAAAGAATTCCTTTAGGCTCTATACTGAGGAATTTTTCAGTATGAAAGGCTGATTTGATCTTATGGATCTTCTACTCATAAGAGGTAGATGGACTTGGTATAATTTTAATTTTAATCTTTCTTGAATTGACAGGTCCATTATGTCAACATGCTTTTAAGCTGAAATGACAGGGTTAACATAGAAGCTCCTCTGATGTACAATATCATATCATTTTCCAATTAGTTTGGACATTGATGGCATCAAGTGATGTTCGTGCCTAATTAGATTTGGCAATAAGTGGTTCAAGGTATACGGATTCAATGATAATATGGATGGTGGGAGGAGATTAAGATGGAGGGTCATACCAATTTCAAAGTTATAAAAAATTTGTCTATGATCAAGGCAAGGTTAAAGCATTGGAGTAAGGAGGTTACTAGCGTGGAGGGGCAAAAGAAAGATGAGTTGCTTTCTGAGTTAGGAAGGATTGATCGGTTAGAGGGAGAAGGGGCCTAGAGAGGGAAGAATATGAGAGAAAAGAACTAAATGGATAAAGGAGGGTGATAGAAACACAAAACTTCTCCATAGTTTGTCTAATCCCCACAGAAGACTTAACTATGTTGAGGAGTTGGAGGTAAAGGACAGGATGATTTTGGGCAATGGGGAGTTGAGAGAAGAGGTTAGGGCCTGTCTTGAGGATCTTTACACGGAAGATACCTCCTGGAGGCCCGGTTTAGATAATTTGAGCTTTAATAATTTGGGGGAGCAGGAGAAAATGATTCTTGAGCAAGAACGCACGGAGGAGGAGATTCATGAGGGTTTATGAGGCTGTAAGAGGGACTAAACAGACCACTCTCGAAAAAACCCTAATGGTTTCGATGCCTAGCCAACCGGGGAGCATGACTGATAACCCTTTGCAAAAAAAGACATCTCATCTCCCCAATGAGTCTGATGATACTTGTGGCAAAAAGGAGCTCTCAGGTGCTTATTCTCCATTCTTCTCATCTTCTTCGCTCTATGGTCTCGAAATGGTTCTTATATCTGAGCCGGTGTTCCACCTACCTCCTATATTGTCTACTGAACCATGCATGGAATTGATTGAGCCATCAGATGTCGTGACTCATCGTGACGAACAATTTTACTCTACATGGGTAAGATGAAACATTCTTAGAGTCAGTAAACTCTTAGGGGTCACTTTTGAAGGCTTTTAATAGCAAGCGATGACATTATTTGCCATTTTGGAGAAAAAAGCCATGGAAAAAAAGAAATGCGATGAGACAGCCAGTAAGGGAAAGAAAAAAAAATGGTTGAGGGTGGATCCCGTGAATTAAAAAGACTGCAATTTTCTATCAACTATGAAGGGAGAAACAGGGTTGCATCCAACAGTAGGGAAATGACAGGAAATTTGATGATTAACAAAATCATATCTTGGAATGTTCGAGGTTTAAACGACTAAAAAATGAGAAATATCATCAAGGGATGTGTGAATTGGTAGAAACCGGATTTGATTTGCCTTCAAGAAACCAAAATGGCCAGCATTGAGAATTATACTGTCAAAAGTGTGTGGAGTTCTCATGAAACTGACTGGCTCTATCTTCCGGCGGACAACACTACTGGGGATTTCCTCATTTGTTGGAGATCAGAATTAGTGGAATGCACCAACTATATAAAAGATGAAACTTCTATTTCTTGCTTATTCGTCAATAAGAAAAATAAAGAAAGTCTTTCTTTGGAATTTATTGCTGGGGTCACGTATCAGACAGAGAAAAATTATGAAATGAGCTGCTCCAATGTTAATCCAGATGGGGGATAAATGGGATTTTGGGTGGGGACTTCAACATGGTCTCGCACCGCAATGAACGATCAGGGAAAAGCTTTTTTACTTATGTGGCTCAAGCATTTAAAGATAATATTGTCAATCTGGGGCTGGAAGATATTCCTCTCAAAGGGGGAAACTGGACTTGGAGAAACCAAAGAGTCAAGCCTTCTCACTCCAGAATTGATAGATTCTTGATATCCACTGAGCTTTCGTTGTCTCTGCTGGGTCTCAACCAAAAGGTACTCCCTCGACCCATATCTGATCATTAGACCTATCAATTTGGTGAGTGGAAAATACAAGATCATTGTGTAAGTACTGATAAAAAGAATAACTAAAATTATGAAGTTTCATAAGTTAATGTTGGATTTTGATGAGCTGAAAAATAAGGCATTTGATTTATTTAGAGCTATTAAGGCTCTAAATAAAAGAGAGGTTATTATAGGAGGACTTCAAGCAAGTGGTCTAGGATTGAGATCTTCCTTGGGTCATTGGGGGAATTTTAATATAGTCCTTGATGATTACGAGAGATCTTGCAAAAGTGCTTTCGTAAGATGTATTAGGGAACACACCTGAGTGGGTGATCAACTTTCAATGCCCTCACTTGCTCAACCTATCATCTAGACATAATATCCTAGTCTCACAATTCAGTTCCACCAGCGAGGGAAGCATGGCATGAAACTTCCACTTCACC
Organism: Carica papaya; assembly: GCF_054855325.1. Taxonomy (NCBI): domain Eukaryota; kingdom Viridiplantae; phylum Streptophyta; class Magnoliopsida; order Brassicales; family Caricaceae; genus Carica; species Carica papaya. Next base: position 818,400 of record NC_142315.1, on the reverse strand, counting down.
TGTAGCCTTTCTAACTAGGAGTCCCTTGAATTGCAAAGCCTATTGGAATTACTTGATCCAGTCCACCCATCTTCCCAGAGCCCAGGACTTGGTCCTTGGAACCTTTAGGAATATAAACTTGCAAGTCTTTCTTTGAATATCTTGTCAAAGCCTCTCCATTAAGCTAGTTTCGCGTTGCTAAAGTGTTCTCGAAAGCCCTTGTTCTATCAAAGGTAAAAGTGCTTACTTGGATAGTTATGCATGAAATACTAAATACCAACGAGATGCTACAAATTCTAACTGGGAGTCCCTTGAATTGCAAAGCCTATTGGAATTACTGGATCCAGTCCACCCATCTTCCCAGAGCCCAGGACTTGGTCTCTGGAACCTTTAGGGATATAAACTTGCAAGTCTTTCTTTGAATATCCTGTCAAAACCTCTCCATTAAGCTAGTTTCGCATTGCTAAAGTGTTCTCGAAAGCCCTTGTTCTATCAAAGGTAAAAGTGCTTACTTGGACAGTTATGCATGAAATACTAAATACCAACGAGATGCTACAAATTCATCACCCTCACACCGGTCAATATTTGGATGTGTCCCATGCTTTAGAGGATTTGACATTCATTCCTCTATGTGAGATAGCTCGGAAGATGTGGACAAGATTGTTTAACATGTTTAGACTTAATTGGGTCACTACTCCTACAGTTGAGACCTTCTTATATGTATGCATAAAAGAGCAATGGGATAAGAAAGAACCGAAACTATTACACAGAGGGGTCATCTTCTATTAATGGATATTATGGCTTGTGAAAAACCAAAGAATCTTTGATGATACACATATATCTACTAATGAGCTATGGGAAAGAATGATTTTTTTGGTAACCTTATGGGCCAGCCAATATGCACAGACATTTCTCTGGGCTAGCAATTTCCAATCTCCATTTGAGTTGGGAGGCTATCATCTTTACTCAATAACAACTTAGTCATTTTGTATATTTATGTTTGTTAATTTTTTTTGGGTGATTTCTTTAGGAGGATGTCTTATTCTCCCTTTTGTATTTTTCCTCTTCTCTTCATAAAGTTTCTTTTCCTATAAAAAAACATATATTAATGAATTTCGGAACATTCTCAATAGATTTGGCCTTCTTGACCTCCCTCTTGTGGGCAGCAGATGGACTTGGTCCAATCTTTGTAAAAATGATGTATTCTCTAAAATGAATAGACTTCTTGTACATTCCAGTTTTAAACTCATATTGCTGAAGTTAATCAAAAGGTCTTGCTTTGAGTCACTTCAAATCACCATCCTATTAGTCTTGATCTCCAGGATATCAAATGGGGTCCTATTCCATTTTCTGAAAACAAATGGCTCAAGATGAGGGGCTTCAGTGGTTTGGCTGGGGTTTGGTGGGAGGATCAACACTTTGTAGGCTTCACAAGCTTTAGAATTGCCAGAAAGCTTGCAGTTGTCATAGAGAAGTTGAAGGCTTGGAGTGTGGAGGCCAATGGTAAGGAGATAGACTGGCAGAATAAATTAACCCAAGAAATCAAGGATCTAGACAGGAAAGATTCTACCTCGGGCCTTCATGAGACAAAAAGGAGAGAAGGTAACTGGCCAAGTTGGACTTGTCTCAGGGGATCTTCTGGAAGAGATTGTCTGGAGAGAACATTCTAGACTTTTGTGGATCAAGGAAGTGAATTATAACACTAAGTTTTTTTATGTGATCGCTAACTACCATCGCAAAAGCAATTTCTTGGATAAATTTCGAGTGGATGGGATAGTGCTTGACATCAAGAATGGTTTGAGAGGCGTAAGCTAAGGATTCTATAGTAAGGGTGTTCTTAGAAGTGTGCTGAAGAAAGGTCCATCATACACGTATATATAAAAATAAATATTTGTTCAGAAGAGTATTTGAATAATATTTTTGTATAATTACAAATATATAATTAAATATGGGTTAGTAAAAAATGCTTACTACCTTTTGTCAGCACACCATGTTAAAGAAAATTGCAGGTACAATCATGAAGAAAAAAGCTCCACTGACAAATCCTTGTAATGCAATTGTTGATGGTAGACACTGCTGAAGTTTCTCTGATAAAAATTTGGGAAATCAAATACTAAGTATGGCTCTACTTTATTAACCATGTTTTGTGTTGATTAACTGGCGAGTAATAATTGATAGTCACTATTTATGCATTGGGCCTAGTCCATGGGGTGTGCTATGTGCACAGAGAGTTGCCGGCTATTCTTCATTGGGTTGTGCTGGCTCTTCTTCTTTTATGTTTCTTTTTCTTTTCCCCTTCTTCGAGGTTATCTTTTCCTCTGTTCCTGTAATTATCTTCCTATTTCTGTGATGCTTTTTTTTTCTATAAATAAAAAAATAATAATTTGAATTGAACATTTTTTTTTTCATAAAAGAAATAATTTTTCAAATATTGTGTAAAAGAAATAATATGTGTATTATTGGTCAAGTTAATTGAATTGAAGCCTTCCATGATAATTCATGCTTATGAAGTTATCTTCCTTAATCTTCAAAATTCCTATGAGCTTGATTCAAAGCGGGTACCATCTCCCTGGAAGTTCAGTTTGAAATCATGTTATGGAATTCCCATGATTGACTAACATCCGTCATTACTTATGTTGCAGTGGTATGGTTGTCCAAGATCCTTCAAAGGATAATGATGTGGATGCAATATTCAATCAAGCTAGAGAGCTAGGAGCTGTAGAAGGGCCTACCGAGCAGTTTCGTCCTTCAAGCTCAAGAAGCTTCACTGGAACTGGTAGATTACTCTCTGGAGAGCCTGTACCATCTGCTCCTCAGCAGCCTGAGCCCGTTACTCACAATATTGTTTTCTGGACCAATGGTTTCACTGTAAATGATGGTCCTCTAAGGAGGTTGGATGACCCTGAGAATGCATCTTTCCTCGAGGTAAATCATTTTATATTTGAAGGGATAAAGTGCGCTTAAGGAAAGATAAGGTGTATGGTATGTTAGAACTTAAAAGCTAGAATCTCCTTCCCTGTTGTAATATGCTTAGGTTGCTGACAGAATTTTTCCTTTCATTTTCCTTTTTACTACTTTTGTTCGATAATACGTAGCCATGGCAACAGTTTAGTGTGGGATTTTGGTGTGCTGTTTTGCTAATGAATTTAATAAATCTTGATGCAGAGCATCAAAAAGTCAGAATGCCCAAAAGAGCTTGAGCCTGCAGATAGAAGGGCTTCTGTCCGTGTCAATCTGATAAGGAAGGATCAACAATGCCCTGTTAGTTTCTCTCTCTCTCTCTCTCTCTCTCTCTCTCTCTCTCTCTCTCTCCATATATATATATATATATATATATATAACTGTCACTCGTAAACATCCTCCCACATGAATGCACATAGTTGCTCCAACCTTGGTGTTGACAAAATTTAACACAGTTCATTTGCACCAATTATTTGGGGACAAAGTTAAATGGATTTGGATTTAGTGTCTAAACAAGAATGTATCTTTATTGAGTCAAACCAGTTTACATCTGTTGAATATTGAGTATAAGCTGTTTGAACTCACTTCTCGTTTGGACCTTTTGAACTTGTTTGACTTGTGAAACAAGTCGAACAGATTGCTCCTTTGACTGTGATCCATTTTTAGTATTTAACCTATTTGATATACACTTGTATAAGATGTGTCTAGAGCATATATGTATATTATGATATTATGCAATTTAAAATTAATATACAGGTTAAACGGATCAATTCAGATTTCACTTTTGTTAATTCATTTGATCTCTTAGGATAAACAGAGCAAGTGAAAGTGGATCTCAACAGATTGACTTGTATATTAAACGGGTTATGTGTGGATTAGAGGTTTATTTAAAAAAAAAAATGTATGGATTAGAGGTATTAGCCTTTTATGTTATGTACGAGACAAACTGTTTAGACACAATCTATATGTTTTGCCACCCTATCAACGCATCAAAATTATCTTCCAGTTTTATCCAGGTTCATACTAGATAAGTTTTGGGAATAATCTAGTCAATTCTATTTGGGGCCTATGTTTTGAGGTCACATTCTTGCCTTTGCAGGAACCAGAGAAACGCCAGGTTCCATTTCAAGGTGTGGGAAGAACCCTTGGTAGCAGTAGTAGTGCCACAGCAACTCCTGAACTGACTGCAGCTTCCTCTTCAGCCACCACTGCTCCAACCCCTTCTATGGGCCTTGTTGTGGATGAAACATTACCGTCAACCTCTATTCAGCTCAGGTTAGCTGACGGGACTCGCATGATCGCGAACTTCAATCACCACCATACTGTCAACGATATTCGTGCTTTCATTGATGCATCTAGACCTGGGAACATGAGGAATTATCAACTGCAGGTGATGGGATTTCCTCCTAAACTTCTTACCGATCCAGCTCAAACCATAGATCAGGCTGGGCTTGCCAATTCAGTTGTTATCCAGAAATTCTAGCAAAAAGCAAAAGGTTATCAATTATCTCCTCTCTTGTTTTCCAGGCTGGTTACTGTACCAAGTGAAAATACCCTACAGGCTACAATCTATAATCTATATACAGAAAAGGGGTTTTGATTTATTATTGTGTTGTTAATGATCTTATTATATTCTAGTTCATATTTTCCCTACCTCTATCCTTCTTCTTAACCCTATTTTTCTGCCATGGATATCTGTTAATTAATATGAATATTTATCTAGTTTCCATATTACTTTGGGATCAAACCCAGAACTTTTTGTTTTGTATAAGTAGTATTTCTTTGTTAAGTCAGATTGAATGAAGCATATTTCTTCCCAATTCAATATATTTTTATATTAGTTCAATAGATTTATAAGCAAATTACTATTTTGTCTATTGTGGTTAGGTTTATTATTATTATTTTTCTCTAATTTTAATGTATTTACCTTCAAATTTCTGTATTGATATTTAAAGTCCCAACATATGAGATATCAGACTGTAACAAATTATATGGAATGGAATTGTGTTTTTGTCTAAATTTTTTGATAAATCAGTTCTAGAATCCTAGAACATGATGCAGTGTTCTTCAGGGTTTATTTGGAAATATATATATATATATATATATATATATATATATATATATATAATCTTTTAAAACTTATATATAAATTTATACTTCAACTTGTTTTAAAAGAATATAAAAATTGTATTGGAATCTCATAATCTTTTTACGAACAAATTTTATTAAAGTCTACGAATTCGAGACGGATCGTAATCTGATACGCTCTTATTTAAAAAATTTATTTTTTGTTGTACTATAATTAATATTTATATATTATTTAATTAATTAATATATTAAAATTATATTTACAATAAATATTTTATTTTTAAAAATATAAATATATTATTAAAAGTCAATAACACTTAAAAATAAATAAATTTACCCGAAATTACTATAAAAATCAAGAGTTACGATTTTACATTATAAATAAATAACTGAGTCGGGTGATTAGAATACGCATTATAAAAATATATTATTATTAATTTGTAAAATATATAATTCATTTTTCATATGCAATCCTATGTGAATTTCTTTTTTGATCCTAAAAACAAACAATTATTGTTATCTCAAATTGAAATAAATACAAATTTACAAATAAATCCAAACCTAACTCATCATAAAATTTTCCCAAAATAGAACCATGCCTAACAATATTGGGTTAGAAGAAAAGAGAGGGTAGTGAGGCAAGCACATGCCCGCACTACCCACAAGTCCAAAACAGTTTAATCTCCATTGATAGTGGCGTAGATTTGACAAGCAAAAGCAACACATTGTCGGCCAAAAAATTCTTGCTAAATTTTTCAAACAAATTCTTGAGATTAGGATTTGGTCGATCGGCCTCGGGACCCCCCTTGGCCCCTCCTCCCTCCCTCCCTCCCCTCTCTCTCTCCCTCTCCCTAATCCGGTTACCCATAAGAGTCCCTTAATCAAGATTGGTATTATGTCAAATACCCAAATAAGTTCTTGAAGATTTTGGTATAAGGGAGTCATGTCAATTTGAAAGAACTAAAATACAACAAATGGAATATATTAATTGATAATGGGTCAAGACCCAATTTGGATTTTGCACAAGGGAACAACTCTTTCTTTTTGTTGCATAATTGGGAATCAAAAACCCATTTGGGATTTGTGTGGATATCACTAATTTGTTTCAAAATGCTAAGTTGGATTGAGAGATTACCATGGTGGCACACAACTTGTTTTAGCTAAGCAAATTGGGAATCAAAAACCATAGTGGTAATCTATTTTAATTCACTATGATTCAATCTATTTTCGTGTAATTCTAAATTACAAACATCGTTAATAACATATTTAACAATACAAAATAAGACTACCAAATACGTATAATTTCGATGTTAATGTCGAAAAAGTTAGGCTTGTTGAAATTTAATGATTATATGTAATAGTAACTAAAATGGCTTTGGTTCATCTTTTCAATCTCTAATTAGTAAATGATGTAATTAATTTTATTCCCCTTTTTAGCTGTCACAATGAAGTGTGTAATTATCATGTTCTCAATCAATTAAAGCCTGCCTAAAATGGGGAATAAACAATAAACAAGATTAACCAAAATGGGTTTGTCCAAAATTTCATATAAGTGTTTTATTTCAATGATAAATTATGATTTAATTTCTCTTATTTCAATTATGCTTATTTCACATCAATTATTTTTTTTAAAAAAAATAGTAGTGTCCAATTATATATTTAAACATCATATAAGATATAATTGATTACGTAAATTTATATTAAAAAATTTAAATATTTAAAAAAAATTTATGACCCATATAAAATAAATTTTTTATTTTATTGAATCAATTATTTAATATATCAATTATTGTTAGTTCATAATATATTTATAAAGTGACGAATTATATATTTTCATTAAAATTTTAATTTATTATCATTAAATGAAATAAAAATATTTTCATCATTAAATTATGGTATTGTTGTTACCCAATAATTAATTTTTCAGTAACTTTTACATACATATATATATATATAATATTTTGGTTTTATCCACCCAAAAGAAGTTTATATTGATAAACAAAAGCTTACTTTAATTATATAATTCATTGACAGTAAATGTTTTAGAAAAGCATCAATTAGTAATTAGTCAAAAATAAGAAACTATAAAATATATATATATATATATATATATATATATATATATATATATAGAAATTAAGAAGACTGACATCGAGGTTGTACTTTTTGGAAACACCATGGCTAAAAGGCAAACGATAATTGATGATATACAGCAATTTACACACACACACACACACATATATATATATATACAGGACAGGGGGTATATGTATATATACACACATATATAGGGTTTTGTCATTTAGGGTAAGATCAGATGTAATGAATGAAAAATGGGTGGATGTTAGATTTTTTTTTAGTTGACATGATTATAATGAATTAAAACATGAATATAATTATCTAATCCAAACATGATTAGATATAAGCTTAAATCAATAAGCATTAAAAAAGTGATTAAAAGTTGATTAACTTTTTAATGAAGACTATTTCCTAATTAATTATCAACTTATTTTATCAATCTAATTAATCATTAATATATTAAGCATTGAAAAGTTAGGAACTCAACAAACCCCTCTTACTTGACCATGTAAAACTATAATTTATTATTTTAAGTAAGAATATGAAAAGTAATTAATTTAACAAATCTTGCAAAGAATAGGGTAAAATAGCTTTTTTTTATAATATAATATTTAGATTATGTGAAGAACTATTATATCTAACCAATGTTTAATTTTATAAAATCTATATCTTTAAGAACTTTAAAAAAATTTTGATTTTATAAAATTAACGAGTTTAACGTTACATTTCTTATTGAATTCGGATAACTAATACTATAAATTATAAAAAAACTTATTTTTAACTCGTAAATAATTGTTTTAAATTGTTTATTCTAAATTATTCATAGAGAAATATTTTTTTTTAAAAAAATTAACTTTTAAATATAAAATCAACCTACTCACTAAATATTATAAATCAATTATAAATGATTAGAAAACACACATCTAAATAAAACCCTGAATCCCGATAATCCCCACCTTCAAAAAACTCGAACCCACAAATATTATCTCTCACCAAAGTTAGAGAACTAATTAAAACAATCAAACTAAAGACTATAACCTATATGTTTTCCGATAACAATTTCCTACCTCGTCACAAGTTATCCTTCAAAATTTACCATGTTTAATTCATAATCTCATAATCTCATAATCGATGATACTGATTACTAACTCTTTATAAAAAAATATATTATTAAAATAGTTTAAATTTATTTATAAAATTTATATATCGCAATTTATTTATCGACCGAAAAATATAGGAAACTATGAGATCTTTCAAGATGTAAACTATTTTAACGATGAATACTGTAGATAAGTATATTAGATATGTTATATGAATGTATGTCATTAATTTTTAAAGTAATAAATTTGGAACCAACTAAAAATACGTATATACATAAGGCTGTATATATGTATATACATTTAAGAAAAAACAGTATCGGGTCACATCTTCGTTTTCTTCGGATCATGGCCGGGTTGATTTGGTGAGTACGAGTGAATCTATCAGGACCTACTTTGATCTGCATCAGCATCATCATCCATCCAGATATCATCATCTCCATCACCATCCATCAACCTTAAATACTTATACATCATCGTCACATGAATTTTCATATATATATAGATATATATTGAAGTATATTTTCTCTAATTAAAATTTCTTTAATCAAAGATGGTATTTGAGATAAGCAGAGTAACATATGTAAATTTCAATCGACAATGATTCCGCGACGACGACGACGATATATACATATATATATATATATGTAGATATATAATTAAATATTTATATATTTTATCCCTGGTATTATCAAAAATTTCCAAGTGATGTAATAATTTCAAATTTTAACAAAATATAATGTAAATCACAACAATTTTAAGCTAGTTTAGAGACTCAAAATAATTAATTCGTTTTCTTAATTGTGATTAGCTTAATTAATTAAATTTAAACACAATTAACAATTAATTATCCACACAACATCCATAAATACATTAGAAAAAAGACAGATTACTAGCTGGCTTCCACTATTATCTAGAAATCTAAGATAGTCATGAAGTTTTTTCTAGGGTTAACATCATAATAAATCCCTTCAAAATATTAATCATATATATATATATATATGTATGTATGTATATAAATATGTGTGTGTATGTGTGTGTATATATATATCAGACAATGATTTATGATTATTAAATTCTCTTATATTTTAATATTTATTTTATTAAAAAATATATATATTGTATAAGAAACTTAAAATTTAAAAATAATATATCAAGTACATATTAAAAATAATACAAATTATATATATGTATATATGTATGTATGTATGTATGTATATATATATATATATATACTGAGGTTATGTTTATCATTCTAATGATGAATAAATCACGTAGATGGATGACATATGGTATTACAGACTCCATAATAACTCCCACATAAAGTAAGGACAAATATACACTGGAAACTGAACTGGCAATATAATAATTATTCCTATATAAGTAGCTGCCTACCTCTTCCCACTGCCTTTCATTTCATACGCTTGATGCCAAGATGGTGTGTTAATTTAAATGACATGACAAGGGTCATGATGGTTGATGCTGTTGTCTATACGTACATACATATATACATATACACACATATATATATATATATAGCTATAGTGTATACGGTAACTGTGTTGTAGGGTTTATTGAATTTTTCAAGTATAAGATAAAGATTGTTCTTTAATTCTCTCGTTTATGTAACTTGATGTACAGATAATACATATTATATATAACGTACGAAACTCTGTGTAACTTGATGTATATATATATATATATATATATATATATATATATACGTATATGAGGATGATGGTGAGTAGTTGCAGTGTAGATTGGGGGTTTCGTTGAAAGGAGAGCGTGCAAAAGAGAGACATTGAAAAGGAGACAATTTATTCTACTTGATTGGAGCTGTTTTCCATGCTTCTTTCATACCAGAGTATCCCTACACACCTATCTACCTTTTCTTTTTTTATCTTTTCTCAACTTAATTATCATCATTCAGCTTAATATTTATACACATATATATACGTATAGTTTGTGTGTATATATATATATATACATGACAGAGAGAGAGAGAGAGAGAGGAGGAGGAGGAGGAGGAAGAGACATTCGGACTGTCCCACTTGCTTTGCCAGCTTTTGTTGCAGAAAACTTCTCTCTTTTCCATGCCAATTATAATAACAGTGTTTGATGCTGTATGCATGTCGTGACTGATTAGCACAATAATAATTGTAATTATAATGTGATTTACTTCATAATCATATAAACTTTTGGTATTAAACTATTATTAATTATTGGGTTTTATTTCATAAAAAAGGTGCATGAACATTTTTGTCGTTGAATGAAGTTTTTTTGGGTTCATAACCTACTTCGTAGAAAGCATAATTATGTAGAAGATTTAAAGTAAGCTTAATTTTAGTTTTAGTAATATATTAATAAAATAAATTATTAATTTTATTAAATTAAATATTATATATTATAATTAAATTCATAATAGATAGTCTCTCATACCCATTTGGGTAAATTTAAAAATATATATATATATTTGCTTTACTAAATAAAATATATATGTCACCACATAAAAATCCAATAATAAATCAAAATCAACAAGTCAAAATTCAACAAACTCAAATAAAAAAAAAAATTAATTCAAAGAATTATCCAAATTTTTTGGGTTGATATTTAACGAAAATCAACATAATTCGAGATATAAATATGATCGATAACGAGATTATGTAATATTGGATTATACTTTTTAATTTTGTGTGCGTTTTTAATGTGTGTACTTAACTTAGTTAAAAATTCATAATCTTGTTATCAAATTGTTACCGAATTTGGTACTCTTTGTGAACGAAAAATTAGTGTAATGGTGGTCGATAATTGATATGAAATTTTAATAATATTTAATTAAACTAATCGTTTTTAATTATTTTTGTTCTAATTTTATCTGATGATAGTATTATATATATAAATATAGTATTTTATGAATAATATAATCTTTTTTTTTGTTGAAAGATGATGATAACATAATAAGTGACTTCATTATGGTTGTGTTTTTTTTTTTTCTTCTACTGAAAGATGTTTGTAACCTTACAAAAATGATGTGCTGTAGTGACAGAAATTTAAACCCTCGTATAAACATACTTATAATCTTATGTATATTGTCACATTTCGTACAATCTTATATATAACAAATTGTTCTTTCATATCAGAAGCACACAAATGATACGATTAACTATTATAGTACTTGTCTTATTACAAAATGGTACAATCAAAATTCAGTACCCTCAATATAGTTCTTGTCTTTGTTGTGAGCTAGCTTTAATTGACATTTTTAGTAACTAAAAATCTTCTTCCATAGAATTTTGGGGGCGAACATTTTTATAACTCAATCACAAGGGTTCGTGGATGTTGATCAACTAGGCTATTGCACTTCATAAATCTTTATATGATCTTAAATAAGCTCAAAGAACTTGGTTCGAGACACTCACCATCTTATTTTTTGCTTCATACTTTATTACTTAAGTAGACGATATCTTTATCTTTATATTTCGTAATGTGAGTTGCATTTTACTACTTATTTATATTGATCGCTTCTTATCACTAAATTATTTTTCTAACATTACGTATGTCATTATTAAACTACAATATATATAAATTTACAATTAAAAGATTATGTAAATTCATTTACTTTCTGGATATGTATACGAAAGTCTTTTATTGTTCTAGTGAATTGATACTCTGACACCGAAAGTGCCTTCTAAGATCTTTTATTCAAAACTCACTTGACTTATGCCGAGCTATGTACTCCACTTACTGATGTCTCATCTCTAACTTTGATAAATAAGCAATTATTTGCTTTAAAATCCTTAACAATATTTCAAAGTTGAACTCTATAGCTAAGTCATTAGGATTTCTTACACTTGTAGAAAAACAAGAAAGTATCAAATATTCAGCCGAAACATAAATATAAATATTTTACATATAATTGTATATACATATAAATTATGAGAATAAATTTTTCAGAAAAGAAGCTCTTTACTAATGCATTTGTTCCTTTGTATATATATATATATATGTATTTATGCATATATTAATTATTGTTTTCTCTTCATGCAAATAGTACTCCAAGCATATATATATATATATGTAATTTCCCTCTAGATCTCTGTTTTACTTAGTTAAGAAAAATAACACAGTACTCGTGCATCGGCCAAATTATTATCACAGGCGAGAGATAAGGTCACCTGTGCTTCTGAGGAAAGAAAGAAGACAAGTACCAGTGCTGCGAATATTTCTAATAGATTGGAATTAAAGAGGAAGAAGAAAGAGAAATGGACAATGTCAATCAAACTGTAAATATATATATATATATTTTAATGAGTGGACACGATATTTTATCATCGAAGGCCAAATAGAGTTACTTACAGAGATGAGCAAGAAAAAAAATTAAAAAAAGATTAATACAGTAAATCTAAATTATATTCTCTCTCTTTCTCTCTCTCAATCTAATCAACTACTTGTAGTAGTAGCCAATATATATCTATCCCCTCTTCTCTTTTCCTCGATTTGATCGTTCCTCTTTCTCTCTTCTCTCTCTCTCTCTCTCTTTCTTTCTTGTTCTTCCTCTTCTATCCATAAAAAATATTCTCTCTCTGTATTTTTCTTTTCTTTGCCAGTAATGGCAGTGCATCAGTGCCAGTGCAAGAAAAAAGGGAGAGAGTTTTCATCGGGAAGGTAAACTCTTTTTCTTCTCTCCATCTCACAAACCCATCATCGACCTCTTCTTCTTCTTCTTCTTCTCCTCATCTTTCTCTCTCTTTCTCGCGTGCCATCTTATTAAATTAAGCCTGAAATCTCTTTCTTTTCATCTCTATCACCTAGTTGTCGTTGCAGAAAATAGAAGTTGAAAAGGAGATAAATACATAGTTAGAGAGAGAGAGAAAGAAAGAAAAAACCATTTTCCAATGGAAATCTGAGCAGGCTTTAGTTTAATACTCCATTGTACAGAGAACTGACTCTTCTGTTATCTCTCTCTATCACTGTTTAGTATTTTCTTTTCCTGTAAAAAGAACTGATTCTTGAAGCTTAAAACCCGGGAGGGAGCTGGAGATCCAACAAGTTTTAGGCTAAAAGAAGATTGCGTAGGAGAGAGAGGTAAAGTAAACTCAACAAGAAAAGCTATACCTAAGAAAAGTGATAAAGAGAAAAGAAGGGAAGAAAGAGGTACATGGGCAATTACAATGGTGGGTTTTATATAGGCATATATAGCAGAGACAAAGTGAAAAACAACTAGGAAAAGCAGAAAGGAGAAAAGAGAAAATTTAGACAGAGATAATGGAGAGTGGTTCTAATAGCACTTCTTCTATGATGGCTTTTGGAGACAATAGTAATGGACTATCCCCTATGATGATGATGCCCATCATGACTACTACCCCTTCCCATCATCATCATCATCATCATCATCATCATGGTCATGGTCATGACCATCAACATCATGCTAATGCAGACTCAAATACCCTATTTTTTCCTCCTCATCAAGACCAGAACCGCAATAGCAGCAGTGGTTCTTCTCTGATTCTCGACGAGCAGCACAACAACAACAGCAACGCAGGGTGTTATTTCATGGAGAGCAACAACGATGGCGGAGCAGTCAGTGCTTGCTCTTCTTCTGTTAAGGCTAAGATCATGGCTCACCCTCACTACCACCGTCTCTTGGCTGCTTATGTCAATTGTCAGAAGGTGATGATCAGAAACAGACTATACCTAATAGAACTTGAGTAATTTTCTCTACGTATATATATTTACATATCATAGTTAAATACCCAGATGACTATAAACACAGAAACACAACAACCCAGTTACATGCAAAAACAAAAGATTTAAAAGAACTTTTTTTTTTTTCCATATGTTGTTAGAAGCAGGAGATTTTCTGTGTTGTTAGAAGTAAAAGATTTTCTATATTGAAAGCATAAAATTTTCTGATGTCTATGTATCAAATAATTGATTACTGTAAAAATTTTTACTTCAAGATTTTCCGAGTCGCAGCGAAAAAAGGCCTTTCGGGAACGTACACATACAGGATGATTGGTACAAGTAATATTATATATATGTACCCATAGACCCTAGTTTTTTGCATCAAGAAGATAATTAGAGTTACGAAAGGTGATGATGGAGCTGGTTAACTTGTTTCAGGTTGGGGCACCACCCGAGGTGGTGGCTAGGTTAGAAGAAGCATGCGCATCGGCAGCTACAATGGGTCCGGCCGCCGGCGCTGTCTGCATCGGCGAAGATCCGGCGCTTGACCAGTTCATGGAGGCTTACTGCGAGATGCTGACAAAGTACGAGCAAGAACTCTCTAAACCATTCAAGGAAGCCATGGTTTTTCTTCAAAGGGTCGAGTGTCAATTCAAAGCCCTAACTCTTTCCTCTTCTACTCCTGGTTAATTTCCTCTCCTCTCTATATATTTCTTTCTCTTTCTCTGCCTCTCTCTCTCTCTCTATTCGTATATATGTATATATATATGAGTTAGGTCATTTTCACGAGATGGGTTTCCTCTCCTCTGTTTATTGACTAAAAAAATATATATTTTTTTGTATTAAGTAAAGTAAAATGATCCGCCATGCATGCCCGTGTTTCCGAGAGCATGTAGTCTAATTAATTATTAATTAATATAATTAGTATATACTAAAAGTTATTTTCTTCACTCTTCTATGTAGGTGCATGCTTTTCTTGACCCTTTAAATATTTTTTAATTTCTCCCTTCCTTTCTTTTGTTTCTCTCTTCCATAGTTAATGAGTTTTGCCTGTGTGTGTATATATATATATATACACATACGTATGTATGTATATTATATAGTGTATTATTTCCAAGGATGATCTCTTCCTTGTGGAGTCTTTAGTGCTTCTTCGTTAATCTCTCTTCTTTATTTAATTATTGGCATTTTTGTTTTTAGCACCTTGCAGGATACAAAGGAGATATTTAATAAGGAAATGTATTTTCTTTGGGTCTCTGTGATTTTCTGTCTACTTTATCTATCTTGAATTCTTTTGTTAATTGTGTTTTCTTTCAGCCGTTTGATTAGGGTTTTTGTCTGTTCTGATCTCCATATACTGATTCTTAGTTTAAAATACTTTCTGGGTTTTTAATTATTTCCTAAATTGATTAAGTGAAAAAATATAAAGTAAATAATGAAAAGAATAATATGCAGTTTAAAAACACTTTCTTGTTTTCTGTTTTCCCAAAAGAATATTTAATTTGCACTTGAATTTTGAAAAAACACAAAGCTCTAATCTTGCATCATGCACATATATATGTTGATATATCATATGTACATGGTACGGATTAATTTGATGTTTTGGTTCGTGGGTGGGTGGGTATCTTTCTCTTCATCTAATTGCAATAGGTCTAAATCACCTTTAATGTTTTGTAGGATCATTAGTTAACATTGTGTAGTAAAGTCAAATGTGGACCTATCATAAATGCCTTCAATTTGTATAATGTTTTGAACTTTAGTTGCATGGAGAACTGACATGGGGTTTAATGCGGTGTGGAAATTTTAATCGAGGAAAAAACTTTGTTCTGCGACAAATACCATTTTGATGAACTTTACTAAATTTTGCTCGAGAAGCTAGCGCGATTACATGTGTGATAGTCTAACCATGTGAAATAATGCGGATGATATATGAAGAGTGCTTGTGATAATGTGTCTTGATTCCATTAAAGATTAATCGTTTCGTAAAATTATGTTTTCACGCCACAGATGCACACCCTTTATAGTTAATACTTGCCCCAATTCACACTTGATCTTTGAGTCTGAGTGATGCTTCTCTACTTATATAGAAGTGGAATCTGGAGTCTTGACTCTTGTTTAGCGCAAGAGTAGATATATATTAAGTTGTACTCTGTATTTATTTGATTCCATCCCTTCGATGAAGTGGCTCATCTTAGTTTACATAAACCAAACCTTCAGTTTTTTAATCATGGTTCCTTGTTTATTTTAAACTTAATATAGGGTATCTTTCTATATATATAATTTCTGGTTTCTATATGTATTTGTTGAGTTATAAGGTGACTCGTGCTCTTAAATTACAAGGCGGTCATTGTTTTCCATTAGAGATAGAATTTAGACTTCTTGGATTTGAAGTTAAGATGCCAATAGTTTGATTTGTTGTTTGTATGAGAGTTCTTTTATGTTATGCCTTCTAAAAATGTTCATTCAAGAATGAATTCCTTGAGTTTGCATCGGTATATAATTGTCGTTGTGGCTATATATCGTGTTTGGTTTTGGCTAGTCATCTTGTAGAAAGAAAAATTTAGAAGACTTGTTGTAAATTTCAGATCTTTAGGCCATTGGAAAGTTTGAACAAGCTTCACTTGGGATCATCTAACTATTCTGTTTTGCTTCTAGAGAGAAATTTCGAGGCAATGTTAAAGTTTTGAAAGTCTTATTTACGATGAATTTCAGGAAGATCAGTAGCGTGGCAAAAAGATAATAATGTATATCTTCAAAGGTCAAAACCTTGTATATATAGAATTGCTGCTTGCATATGTATATTATCTTCTATGAGTTGATCTACATGGTTAATTTTCAGGGTTATTATATTATATAATATATATATATATATAATTCCAATTAGTAGGTGCTTAATTACTATAGTTCATAATGCAATCAGGTTGTGGTGACGGAATTGATAGGAATGGGTCATCTGAAGAAGAGGTTGATGTTAACAATGAGTTCATTGATCCTCAAGCGGAAGACCGGGAGCTTAAAGGTCAGCTTTTGCGTAAGTACAGTGGGTATTTAGGTAGCCTTAAGCAGGAATTCATGAAGAAGAGGAAGAAGGGAAAGCTTCCCAGAGAAGCCAGACAACAGCTGCTGGATTGGTGGAGCAGACATTACAAATGGCCATACCCTTCGGTATCTACATATACATACATATGCATACACTATAACCTCAAAATTCTTTATTCACTTGTCTTATTGCATGTTTTTCTTGTAGATTTTCGCTATTTTGTGTGTCGGTAGTGACTAGCTAGGTTATAAATCTAACCGTTCCTTTAACTTCAAATCTTACAAGTCTAAATGTTACCTTATGGAAAACGATATTTGAAATATATATATATATATATATATATAATACAACATTATGTATAATGGTAGGTTACGAATAGGCCTTCTTGCCCTTGCCCTTGCCCTTCATCTCAACCCCTAAAAAGTGTTGGAACTCCAGAAGAGAAAATAAGAATAAACTTGGGAGAGATGAGAGAATTAGATATTGATATGAATTTTTTGATTTAAATTTTCAGCTAACTGGCCAGCTTTTAAATAAACAGATTACGACAAAAAAATAGACCCGAATTCTTAATTATCATAATCCTAGATGATAGGCACATTCTTATAGATGAGGTTTAGATTATAGTTAAGCTTTATGAACTTACAAGTGTTTCGTTTTGTTTCGTAGGGAGATAAAGTTGGAATAATGCTCTGGGATGATGAGCAGAAATTGATAAATGTTTCAAAACTTTTTCTTTTCGGGTTTTTGCTTGGCATAGAATATATGAGTTAAATAACTTGTTAACTCTTTAGTAGCATAGTTATTGGGGTATTTTGGCACAATTCCAATTACTTAGAAACTATATTAGTCTATTTACATATATGCATTATAAGAATATAGTTTATAAGCCCTTTTATGCATCTTTTCTCGGGTGTCTGGCTAATCTAACATTTGGTTGATCTTCCTGATGGTTCTAAAACATTTATACATTGAATGTCAATATGATCGGCAGGAGCAACAGAAGCTCGCCCTTGCAGAATCAACGGGGCTGGATCAGAAGCAGATAAACAACTGGTTCATCAATCAACGAAAACGTCACTGGAAGCCATCGGAGGACATGCAGTTTGTCGTAATGGATGCTACCCATCCTCACTACTACATGGACAATGTGTTGGGTAATCCCTTTCCCATGGATATCACCCCCACACTGCTCTGAGGATTCATAATTACTCACCATGTTTCCCTCACCTTATGTTATATCTATGTATATCTTAATTTTTATATATTGTTGACTGCCAACTTGAATTTATATATATATATATATATATATATATAGAAGTATCAAAACAGTTGTCTTGTAATATTAATATCAGATGGGTACTACTTCTGGTACACGGAGCCTATGATACATATATTGTAAGGTATTACTAAAGGACTTCTAGAATATCTTCAGCCCCTCCAATCTGCCATCTTTCCTAGGGTTTTCTGAGAAATTGTTAAGCTTCATTCAAGTTCTTAAGCTTCATATTTGCTGGAAAAAATACTTAAAGAGGTAAATTAATTATATGGGTTTTGTGGTTTATCAATAATTATCCCATCTTTGTGTTTTTGCTTTGATGAACATTCATTTTAGAACTTAAATCAAAAGTATAAGTTTTTTAATGGTTGAAATGTAAAATTTGGATAGTAGTAAAGTTAGAATTCATAATTTAGATGGTACAAATTTTAGGGTTCACAGTTAAGGATATGGCTTGCAAGGTATCTCTCTTACTTGATAAATGTATGACTTTTTTTTTAAATCTATAATTAGAAAATTTCAAATTTAGGTTTAAATTCATATTTTTTTTTAAAATGGGTTGAAATAATTGTCTTATAATAAAAGACGATTAGATCTAAAACGGGTTGAAATATTTGTCTAATAATAGAAGTTGATTAGACTTTATAATAATATAGATCGATCAACGTTTCGTAATTTAAGAGTTTGCATTAGTTTTTGACACTTCGAAGTCAATCATTAGTGGTATAATGACTAATTCCGGTTCAATCAATCATCATTCATCCGAAAACATTTTGAACTCGAAACACTAAATCCTTCTAGGGTTGGACTTGCAAGACCAAAATCTTCCAATGTGCCACATACTCCTAAAACATTGTTATAAAGTTTATTGAAAATAATTATGCCAAAGAAGTATGAGAATTGAAGAAATTAAACAATAAAAACTTATAATATATTTAAAAAGCAAATTAATTTATATTAATATAATAGATTATTATATGATTTTCGGTAAATTAGAGGGTAATTCGTAAAATTATAATTGAACTGATTACTATTTTTAAAAATATTAATAATATACATTATTAGTTTTTTTTTCATTTTTCATAGATATTAAATAATAATTAAATTAATATCATCTTTCAATCATGTTAATTAAATTTGAGAAATTAAAAGAATACTTCATATATAATAAAAAAAGAAAGAAAAATATAGTTGTATAAAACATTGTATAAACAATTTAATTATTAAATTATTTTGATTATAAAAAAGTAAATTATTATTTTTTTAAACTAATAAATTTTAATTATAATTAGAGCTAAATGCCAAGTTAATTAACCCTAAAAAATTTATGTCATGAGTAAAAAATAAATTTAAAACAAAATAAAAGAGGCTTCTTCTTCTCCATTTGTAAATCCATCTATTTTCTCTTTTTCCATTGAAGGCCCATAAGAAATGGACTTTGGGTTTCTTCTAAACCCCAAAACTACTCAGAGCTAGTCGATCATGGGGTTTTCATTTTGAGCGAATCAATCCCCACTTCCCCTTTTCTCAACTTGTCTGCCTCCTCCCGTTCGTCCCTCCGGGTTAGAATCGAACAGCTACCGTCTGTGCTCTAGTTTTCTTCTGCTGAATCCTTAAGGTACTTTATGTTCGCAGCTTTACATTTGTTAGTTTTAAACAACCCTAGTAGATTTCATTTGTTGGTTTTACCAAACGTGACCCTTTTTGTACTAACTTGTTGTTTTTGTATGTTGTTTCTCTGTGACATTTTATCAAACATGTAGTAGTCGTGAAAATGAGAGCTTTTGCAAGCTATCCTCTGCTTTTTAGTTCATAAATCACAAAAAGAAGTGATGGGATTTTTTTATTTTTAAGCCTGAAGATTAAAGTTTCAAGCTTGACTTTAGATGAGCAGATAAGTATCACATGCGCTTGAAGAGTTAAGGATATGGCTGTGTCAATATCTAGAAGGCTTTTGCGTTCATTTGGGACTTTATCTACGTTTGGCCACTGTGATTCCCTGAGTGTTACTTCTAATTCATTTAGAGCTTCTCAAGGTAATGATAAAGAATTTCGTTTAGTTATATATATGTCTAGATTGCATGTTTTGATTATCTTGTGGGTTCACTAATTGTTATTTTTACCTTCAGTGTTCACAGATTCCTGTGGCTATGTTTCCGGGGATGGCTTATTTTCTTCCTTTAGTTATTTACGGGTATATTTGCATTATCCTTTTTTCCCTCTCTTCAGCCTATTTATTGAAATGCTGTGAAAATTGGCGTCTACATATGATTTAGGGGTTCTTCCTCATTGCAGTTAGTCTCCCACTGGTGTATATAATGTTATCCATGATAGTGTGAACGGCAAATTCTTGTATTCAAAGGTCTTTTAGCTGATTCATGTAGCAATGATCCCAGTTCTTGTTGAAACATATTATGTTGTTACTAGCTTTGAAATATATAGAAATTTATTTCTTGCTTAGTTGATGGGTGCCCAAAGTCTTATCTATTTGATATCTCAAGTTTTGCGTTTTTTTCTCCTCTTTTATTTTTAACGTTTTCTCGTTTGTACTTTGAGTCTACTCTTGGTAACTGTGTAATAAATTAGGTGTTGTATTGACTCTTTATTATAGGCAGGTTCGTCTTTCTTTACCAATCGAAGGCTTTCAACTTCTATTCTGACTCCAGACTCAAGTGGCAGTGCATTTCCTTCAGATTTATTGTCTAAGAAGACTCTAGTAACACCAGAACGTACGATAGGTATAAAGAATTATTAAAATACTGTATACAGATTTGTATAGGTGATATTTTCTAGCAAAGTTATTTTGGTAACTCCTAATGCTTGAATTAATTGTAAATTGGTCATGTGCCCAATTTGATTTTCCGGTTGGAGTGGGAAACTGGCTAACACAAAAGTTCGAATTTTTCTTTTTATTTCTAAACAAATTGTAGATCCGTTGTATGCATTTGAATTATATTTGTCTTTCTCTCTGTATTTACAAGTTAGCTTTCTCTTATCCAGCTTAGATGAATATTACAGTTTTTTCCCTTATGTTTGCTTATAGTTCATTTTCCCCTGTTTTATGAATCTGCAAAATAGATATTGCTTCCTGTGTTAAATGAGACAATTGTTTTATTGATGTAATGCATTATGATGTAGGCGTTTATCAGGACCTAGTAATTCCTGTGACAAATTTTCATAATGAGGATAAGGGCTTCATGGTGTTGGCTGGTGATGTTTTTGATGTTCCTATTAGGAAGGATATTGTTCATCGGGTTGTAAGATGGCAGCTTGCTAAACGACAACAGGTATTTTGAGGCAGTTTCAACCTAATAAATTATTTTAGTTTCAGGAAAAGAAGAAAGAAAAGTGGCTTTTGGGGGAGGGAGGGGAGGGCGGGACCATGGGGCTATTTTTACTATTTTTACTATTTTTACAAATATCAGATGCATTGTGATAAAGCCACTGAAATATTAAGTGCTTATATGAAAAAAAAAGAAGAAAATGTTAAGTGTCTACCTGATTAATTTATTTCTTATGTGTTCTTTTCCTCGTCTTATTGATAATATTCTCTCTATATTCTGGGGAAGGAATGGTATACAATAGAAACTCTAGAAGGAATGGGAAGTAATGGAATGAGAATGACAAGTTCATCCTCATTCTTCGTCCAAGTGTTAAAATTTATTCTTTTCACATGGAGAGAGAATGGATTGAAGGGGAATGGGAGTCAAAGTATTTAACTGTAATAACCAAATTGGCCTTATTAAGGGGAAAATTAAATCCTTTCTACCCACTTCTACTCTTTTCATAAGAATATTCAGTTCTATTTGGTATATGAAAATATTTTCTAGTTTTCATTTCTTAAATTCTCGTATGTTTATTCATGAAAGTATGTATGATGATGTATTTATGAAGTAATCAAGTATAAATCAACCAGTTTCCCAAATAAACATTAATAACAGCTTTTTATTCTTTCAAATAATCTTCATTTTCACTTTCCTTTTTGTAAATATTTTTTACCCTATGAACTGCTTTATATGTTTTTACGATATTAAAAATATGAATGAATTTGAAATTAAAATTTCATGTAAAAAAACAGGACATAGCCTTTAAGCTAATAATATTTTATATCTCTGTAACACATCCATGCATGCATGCTTGGTTGGGGTGGGTAACTGCGTCTGAGTAATCTGCATTTTGTCTATGTCAGATCTAGGTTTGTTGATAGAGAGGTCATGGATGCATCCTTTTTTTTTTCGAAAGGGTCTGATGTTTAAATATACGAGCTAACGGTAATCGGTGAAGTCCTATATGTGTAACTACTAACTAAACTGAAAATTGTGGAGTCTCTATATCATGTTCATTAAGTGTATAGAAGAGTTGCTCATACCAATTAAGATGTTGACAGGGAACTCATTCAACCAAAACTATTAGTGAGGTTAGTGGAACTGGTAGAAAGCCATGGCGACAGAAGGGTACTGGTCGAGCAAGGCATGGTACTTTGCGTGGTCCTCAGGTAATATATTTCTTCAATCGATTGCCATCTTTAATTGGTTTTGAACGCCTTTGCCAGTGGTATTTTCTGGCTTGGCCTTATTGAATCAAATCAATTGCAAACAGTTCAGAGGTGGTGCTACCATGCATGGCCCTAAGCCACGAAGTCATGCTATTAAGCTAAATAAGAAGGTTCGGCGTCTTGGGCTGAAGATTGCGCTCTCTGCTCGTGCAGCAGAAGGTAAGGCAAGTCTCTCTCTCTCTCTCTCTCCCTCTCCCTCTCCCTCTCCCTCTCTCTGTTGTCGTCTCTGTCCTTTCCTCTTTTCTTGGATTTGAGGTTTACATGTACCTTCAAGTTTAAGTCTGAATCTCAGCTGCTCCTAGAGTTCCATAAAATCAGGAAATTTCAAAATCAAAGTTTGGCCTGTCTCTAAGTAGAAAAGGATTTTTGCGTATGGAATCCAGTAGATTTTCTTCTGTTACATAATGACTCGATTTTCTTCCAAATCTTTTGAGGGTCTTGCCTCTTCCCTATACTACGATCATAATCTTTTAGTTACCAATTTCTTTTATCGATCCTTTTCACCACCATGAGCAACAAGAAAGTAACAAGAGAATATTTTGCACGAGCAAACAGCTTCTCGTTTTCGAGGATATGGCAGTCCCCACGCATAAAACCAAGAATATCGTAAACTTCTATACAGAAATGGAGAACACGAAGAAACTTCTGCTCATCGACGGTGGTCCCATAGATGACAAGCTGAAGCTAGCTACACAAAATCTACACTACGTGAATGTACTGCCTTCAATTGTAAGTTGCATTATTTAGTTCCTGCCCTGCTCTATGCCTTCTCATAATTGAAAATTACTTTAGATTCTTGAATCAGCTGTTGCATAACTGGGTCCGTTACATTTTCGTCTTGTACGTATCCTTACAGGGCCTGAATGTTTATAGCATTCTGCTGCACGACACGCTAGTGATGTCCCGTGATGCTGTAAACAGAATCGTTGAGCGGATGCACACTCCAATTAATCGTTGAACCTGGCATCGGAAGTCTGTGTCTGATTAGTTCTGGCCGAGTTTAGTCTTCAATTCTTTTTTCTTTTTCTAAAGAGAGATCAAGGGGGGGAAGGAGAAGACCCTGAATAACATGCATGTTTGTTTTCTTTCTTTCCTTTTTGGGATTAGAAATGCAGAATTAAATGAGAAGCTGTCTATTTTTACTGTATCAACTTTGTACCACCAACTATGAAATCTATTATTTTCAATCCTAAAAATTGACATTGCCATAGATTTACATGGTAACTTTTAGAAGATTGCATGTCTACCATCTTCTTTTCTCCAATACTTACTGAGAAGGTGTACCATATTTGACTTTTTTACAACTTCTATATGAAGAAACTAAGTGGTAAATGTAATTCATCACTCTTTTTTTACTTATTTTTGAAGCCAAACAAGTATATAAGGTGATTTTTTTTTTACCCCCTTCTTTAAATTTACCATAGTTAAAAATTTTTATATTTTATTTAAAATTTACGATTTTAAATCTCGCTAAAAATATATAACTTTACTTAAAATCAAATAGATAAATATATATCAATTTTTAATAACATATTAATTTAATAATTTTAAAATTTTAATTTATTAATATATTAATAAAATTATAATAATTAAATTAAATGAAATTAAATCCAAAGTAATGTTTTTATTTATAAACTGATTTGCTTTTGTTTAGAAATTCAATAAATTAATAATTTAATTTTAAAAAAATTTCATTAGAATAAAAAAAACGTTTGGGGGGGGGGGGGGGGGAAACTTTAGGTAAAAGTAAACGGATATTTAGACTCTGTTGGAGATGCTGACTTGTCATCATCTGACTGGACAGGCTAAACGACAACGTCGTTCGGAATCCAAACCATGCAGATTCGGATTTGACCGTAATTAGCATCTGATCACGCTCTTAAGAATCTTGTTACAGCAACTTAAAAATACTAAGCCTTATCTCAACCGTTCGATTTAATGCAAAGCAAATTTCAACGGTCGATCATCGCTTCATTAGCAAGTTAATTGATCCGGATAATGATAATAGATAAATAATAAAATAAATAAATAACGGCATTGTAACTCATTTCCAGCTTCTAGATTACTCTGCGATTCTGTCTTCTCTGCCTCTGTTTCTTCATGAGGTGGACCTAGCTAGGGTTTTCTTCTCGTTCTTCCAGCTCCTCTTTTCTTCTTGTTCTTATTCTTCTTCCTGTTCTTCTTCTCAAATTCTGGTGCGTGCAAGCCCGGAAAAAGTCCACATTCTCTCCATTTCCAGAGAATTTGAAGTTTCTGCAATCTGTAAGTTCGGTCGTTGAAAACCCTAATCTCGAAATCTTTGCTTCCCATGGCTAAAACTAGACCCGGGATCACCTCCAAGACAAAAACTGGCAAGAAGGAGCTCGACTCTTACACCATCAGAGGCACCAACAAAGTCGTCAGAGGTACTTACTTACCTATGCCTACGGATTATACGTTCGTGTGCCATTGAGCCTTGGCAAAATAGGTTGTGTTTGAGACGGAAAAAACGCAACTGCCTTGCGTTTGGGATTATGTATATCTGTGTGCGTGTATGTATAGATTAAGATATATGGATTTTGAATTTGATGGTCGGGAGGGAGAAATTATGGTCGTTTTTCAGCTGAGAACCATGGCTTGATTGTTTAGATTTGTTGCATATGGATATGTGTTTACAGGGGTTTATTTATATTGCGGAGGAGTGAATTTGCCGTCGTTTTGCAGCTGGGGATTGCGTTCTGATGCGTCCATCGGACACTGGCAAGCCTCCCTACGTGGCGCGAATTGAGAAGATAGAAGCAGATGCTCGGAACAATGTGAAGGTCAGTGTTCGGTGGTATTACCGTCCGGAGGAGTCGCTTGGAGGGAGGAGGCAGTTCCATGGAGCTAAAGAGCTATTCTTGTCAGATCACTACGACGTGCAGAGTGCTCACACCATTGAAGGGAAGTGTATTGTTCACACTTTTAAGAATTATACTAAGCTTGAGAATGTTGGAGCTGAGGATTATTATTGTAGATTTGAGTACAAGGCTGCAACCGGTGGGTTTACCCCAGACCGGGTTGCTGTGTGAGTATTTCTGGTTTTCTTGTGTTATTGATATATAAATTTGTTGTCTGGGATACTTGCATTGATGGTCTCTTGATGCTTTTGTAATTATCTCTTGTTTGAAGATATTGCAAATGCGAGATGCCATATAACCCGGATGATCTCATGGTGCAATGTGAAGGTTGCAAGGACTGGTAAAGCTTCTATATCCTTTCTGTTCTAACTTCAATAAGGATCTTGAAATTTATGTCCTGAAGGTAGAATATGGAAATAAATTAATTAAAAACTTATATCTGAATGTAGTTCATAATTTTCTGGTGTGTGGTTTTGGTGGGGGGGGGGGGGGGGGGGGTGGGAAGAGAAAGGGGGAGTGGTCTAAATAAGAACAAGAGTAAACTGCTTAGACCTTGGAGAACTGGTTTTAAAAGTTTCCATCATGACAAGTTCCTATACTTATCTTCTAACCTTTATATTCCATGGTGAATTAGATGGTGATATTTGATCCAATGAACGAAATGTTTTTTTTCCCTGTGAGGTTGATACTATTGGTGTTAGAGTTTGTCATTGAAACTGAATGGCAGTTTTGGTGTGGGTTATCTTATATATTTCTTTTGTATTTTTAACTATTTTAGGTATCATCCTGCATGTGTTGGCATGACAATTGAGGAAGCCAAGAAGTTAGATCACTTTGTGTGTTCTGAATGTGCTTCTGAAGATGATGCTAAAAGAACACAAAATGGTTTTTCTTCATCACCGATAGATGCTAAGGTCAGAATTTTATCTTCTGCTTTTGTGTGATCACTGTTCATTTTTGGTTCAGTCTACCTCTGTCAGTTGGTTATAACATTCTATGAATGAATCATATGCCTCGTGAGTATTAATACATGAACTGTGGTAATTTTCAGTATTATTCGAATGCAAACTGTAGTTCAATGCATTTGCTTCCTAGAAACAGTGATGTCTGCCGGTTCTCTAGATTTATCCTCCCACATTTAGGATTAAGACGGATATTCCTAGTCCAAGAAGTCATCTGAGACATAGGTTAAGAGTAAACTTTATCTGTCTAATGCAAATGTCATTGTGTTTCTTGAATCGTGTGGAATGTGAAAACTTCAGATATTAGCTTCTAGTTGCATGATCGAGAGAGCGAGAATACAGGGATGTGTTGGGATGACTACCAAAATGTTATTACTGTTACTTTGCTAATTTCACCTTCAACTATTGGAGTTGTCACTTTTTCTTGTAGAAGTAGTTTTCATTTGAACTTACTGATAAATTTTCTTTACTGGGTGGAGTATATATTTGAAGAACATGTCTGTAACTGTAACTGTTAAGCATGAAGTGTTAAAAGGAAACTGAATCTCTATCTGCAATATCTACTGGATGTTTTACAAGGAAGGAAGAAGATGTATTTATTGTCTCATGTTGTTACCTTAAGATTTAGGGGCACTTATTCTCTCATTTAGCCATCAAGTGTATTTAGCAGAAGTTCCTTTCTATATTAATGGTCCGTGTGTATCTGTTTTAATTTCTCTCTTTTTTGATCCTTTGTTTTATTACAGACATTATGGTGCTTTTTTTTTCTGTCCTTTGTTGATGATACCATGTATTCTTGCCGTGATATGGGGGTTTAATTTTCTTCACTATCAGTCCCATCTCTCTGTACATATGACTTTGACCAACTTGCTGACTCCATAATCATAACATGAATATGTATGTATGCATTGATGGATTGGTAGTGAAGGCTCTGGGACTATATCAGCTGATGATTACTCACTGTATTTAGAATTGAAGTGCTTAAGATCCAACTTGAATATTTTGAGTGTGCTTACTCTCATAGTGCAATAAGATGTTTGGCAATTTCACATTTCCCATCTTGAGATACATTCCCATTCTACCATATTTTTCGAGTTCATAGCTTCAGATGTTACTTTTTTCTTAAATGATGTATAGAAAGTTAGTTCAAACTGATTTATTTATTTATTTATTTTTTTGAAATACTTCAAATTGATTTAGTTTGCAGAAACTTAGATGTAACTTTGACCATACTTGCTTCTGGGGGCTTAATTACATCTTTTCATCTCAACTTTTTTACTCTGTATTCTAGTTTGGTTCCTAACTTTTAAAACCATAAAACTAATGTTTAAACTTTTTATTTATTACTTTCAATCAAGTCGATCTATTACCTACTTGTGTTAAATAGGGACAGAAATTATGTGTGGGATCCACACTGGTGATGTGACTGCCAATTCAAATGTGGTAAAGCATTTAACTGGCTAATGTAGGTGCTTACTGGTAGGTCAAATGCTTTGAAACATCTAAATTGGAGGCGACAGTATCAATTGTTTATGATGTAGGTCCATTGTATTTTCCATGTGCCATTCCATTTGAGTTTAACAGAAATGGGTGATAGAAGAACAGAACTGAACTGAAGAAGAATGTAATGGAAATTTAAAATTTTAATTCAAGGTTTTAATCAGAAACTAAAATAGAACTAGGACAAGATAGCAATAAAAAATGTGACTAAGCCTTTTTCCGGATTGAACACTCATATTGATAGCGAGCAGCTTTAAAATTACATCTACTGATGAGTGCAATCTCTGTTTCATTTCAGGTGGATGCAAAACGCCGGAAGAGGTGATTCGTTTTTGGCGGGGATAATGATTGAGAACAAGTCTCATTCCTGAAGATATTTAGCTTCTGTAGAATGTCGATCCTAGCTGTATAGTGCGTTGTACTCCTGCTCAGTCTTTTGATGTTTGTAATTTGGTGTGTTTATGGTAAAGATGATTACCTGTGCTAGGTTTAGGAGATCATTCTGACCTTGTCAATCTGTCCAAAAGAAGGATCCATTTCAAGAGTAGTTCTTCAATGTCGAACTGAATATCCTTTGGTAGAATTAACGGAGAATTCAGAATCCTCTGTTGCTTCTGTAAAATGCAAGCAAGGTTTCTGAGTTTCTGTTTTGCTTCCAATAAATGCAGGGCTTTTTTTCTTTTTTTTTTCCTTTTCTCTGTTTTGTTTCTTTTTGTAGAAGAATAGGAAATTATAAGTTGCAGTATTGCATCTTACGCTATTATGACATGCTGGACTTCCCTACTACCCTGTATCTTATGCTATTATGTGGAGTCCCTTTGTACTCCATTAGAGAAGTTGTTTCGGAAAGCAAAGTTCTTCGTTCGAATAGAAATATACCCGTCATGTGTTTATGTCTATAGACTCCGAAAGTAATGATTTTTGAGCGTTTGAACAAAGTTTCTTCTGTATGTGGTAACGGTAATGTATCTTGGTCTTCAAGGAACAAAGAATAAAGGGTATAAATGCCTATCTCAAAAGAAAGCATCTTACAAGTTACATTGTCTGTTTGGCGTGACCACTTTTTGAGGATATACACAATAATGAACCTGCCTTATTTGCATGTTTAAGCTTTCAACATATTTATATCAGCCGGTTGAAAGAGAAAAAGAGTGTAACGCCTGGTCTAATTCTAAACTCTAAAGCAACACCTCTATTCACTCACGTTAACAACGTTACAGGAAGAGTAGTGTTGAGCTCTCTTTTCTAAAACAAACTGACGATATATGTATATATACACGTATGTTTATATCCTTGAACAGTTAGATATATACAAGTAATCTCTACCATCTCATTGGCGATTGTTAGAATGGGGAATTATAAACCTGATCATGGTATGCTGAGGTGCAGATACTTAGTGTTTCTTCTCTTCGTGTCTTCCATTTCTGTTTGTTTTGCAGAGGAACCGGGTATATACTTGGTTTTAGTTGAAGGAGAGCCTGTTGCTTTTCATCGTGATACTACTACTAATGCCAAAAGACTCGACCCCAACAGGTGAACTTTAAAATTAAAGAATTTACAAAGTAAAATCTAACAATTTCACTAAAAAAATTCATATTCAGATCATTTTACCTACATTCGAAATTTATTTGTTAAATAAGTGTAAATCTTAAATTTAAATAACTACTTACCATTCATAAACTTAAATGGATTAGTTTATATTCTACTAGTAGTTAAATTTATAGAATTATCTATCGAAATAGTTAATTATTTCGTGATATTTTTCATTTTAGGGGGGATGATTTAGTTTTATTTATAAAAATTTATGTGTGAAATTAGTGAGGTTGCCATGGTTCATGCAAAGCACTTGATTGATTCTCATGACAAAATTCTACAAAGCACTCTACAGACTGGCAGCTACAACAAACTTTACAGCTTCAAACACATTGTCAATGGCTTTGCAGTCCATACTACTTCTTCACAAGTACTACTTCTCTATACTATTATATACTTTCAGTTACTATACCTTTTATATATATATATGCGTGCATATGTGCATGTCTTTCCATGTTATCGTTAAAGTCGGGATCTTTTATTAAAGTTTAGAGTATTGAAGGCTCGAGTTTAAGAGAAAATAATATCTTGGAATTTATTGAAATTTTATACAGTAATTTGAATTTATCTCTATCGTAAAATAGATCACCTTAACTTAAATAGAGATTGCATAAATTCTCCATACCCTTTACTTTTTTGCTTAAGATATGCTTGCTTAACTTATCATATGCCACAATAATATATACATTAGTATAATGACATAATATATCAACTTCCTCTCAGGCTAAGAAACTAAAATATGCAGCTGGAGTGAAGTTAGTGGAGAAAGATAGAGGAGCCAAGCTGATGACAACATACACTCCTCAATTTCTTGGGTTGCCCCAAGGAATTTGGGCTGAAGCAGGAGGAGATAAGCATGCAGGTGAAGGAATTGTGATTGGATTTGTGGACTCCGGAATCAATCCAACACACCCAAGTTTTGTTTATGATCCAACCACTCCTTGCACATCAAATCTCTCTCATTTCTCCGGTGCTTGTGAGACGGGTCCCCGGTTTCCATCTTCTTCATGCAATGGAAAGGTAGTTTCTGCAAGGTTCTTCTCAGCCGGGGCTCAAGCACTTGTTACTCTTGACCCTAAAGTTGACTTTCTTTCACCCATGGATGCATCTGGGCATGGCAGGTAATCTTGAATACACAAGAGTTGGAATCCTTTGTAGCTCCATTGTTCAAATTGTGTTAACTAATTCGTTTTCGTCTTGTTAGTCCTTGATGAGTAAGAATGTGATTTTTCTTGATGATCAGTCATGTGGCATCAACTGCAGCTGGAAATGCTGGAGTTCCTGTTGTAGTGAATAGCTTCTTTTATGGACGAGCCTCTGGGATTGCACCAAGTGCAAGGTAAATCATTGTCATCTCCTCCAGAATTCCTGCAGATTAGATATATTATATGCCCAAATCAAGTCATTTTTCAGCGAACCGCATAAGTTTTCAATTTTTTCACTTTTCTTGCTTGATCTGCTTGCTTATAGTGAACCTGGACTCATTCTTCTCATGAATTATGTCACCTTTACGAAAACCATGTAAATTTCCTACGTCTTTCACTTTTCTTATTTGATCTGCTCGCGTAATTTATCATACATATCACACAACAGAATTGCTGTTTACAAGGCTATCTATCCAACAATAGGAACTCTTGCTGATGTTGTTGCAGCAATTGATCAAGTAAGTTTTAATTGGGTTTCCTATTCTTCTATGTTTCTTAGTTATTCACGTTCTAATCTCCTCCATCAACAACAGCTAACAAGAATTATCGTATTAGTGTTTCCAATCACTAAAAGAAGCGTTGCATCAATTCAATATATTTTTCAGAGGGTAAATCCAGGATTAATGAATTAACTAAACCACATTTGCCAAACCAAAAATTAGTGATGATGTATCTTTTTTGCTTCGTGGGTATAATTGCATATTACTAATACAATAACAGGCCGTATCAGATGGAGTAGATATCCTAACACTCTCAATAGGACCAGACCAGCCACCAGAAGACTCACCTACTGTGTTAAGTGTTTTCGAGGTTTCGATGCTTTTTGCTAGGAGAGCTGGAGTTTTTGTGGTCCAAGCTGCTGGTAACCATGGTCCTAGTCCTTTAACAGTAGTGTCCTACAGTCCATGGAGTGTAGGGGTGGCTTATGGCACCACTGACAGAACTTATCCAGGATCTCTTCTGCTTGGCAATGGCCAAAAAGTTGGAGGGGTGGGATTATCAGGTATTTATATCATTAGTCCTAGTTCTTGAAAACACCAAATGATCATCTTCTTTTGTTTTAATTTCTCAATGGCTAATTTAGTATTTTACCCTGCTCGAATTGGGTTTATCCATCCGGCTCCCAACCTATCAGGGAATTCTCTTCCTAAAAGAGGTAATTGAACGAGTATGGAAATGCTCAAATTGATAAGTATATTTTGTTTGACCTAGGACCAACTTTTGGAAATAGCTTGATCCTTCAAAGGCTAGTGTTAGCTAAGGATGCACTTCAGATAACAGGGCTATTTCCCAGGACAGCACCATATGTTGAAGAATGCCAGTTTCCAGAAGCACTAGACCCAGATGTAGTTTATGATAGCATTATCATCTGCACTTTCTCAGCTGGCTTCTTCAACCAGACTTCCTCTATTACAGCCATCATCAACACGGCTAGAGCTCTCAGTGTCGCAGGGTTCATTTTTGTTGCAAACCCAATTTATGGAGATTTTATAGCCGAGCCAATTCCCTATTCCATTCCTGGCATTTTGATCCCAAAGGTTTCTGATGCACAGGTACATTTATCTGCGTATATCAACTGACATGACATCTGAATATCTGCAAAATAAGATTTTAGTCTTATTTGTACGTTAACCATGTCTTCTAGATTATTTCAAGGTACTATGAAGAACAAACGTACAGGGACAAGAGAGGGTTGGTGATCAAGTTTGGGGCACAAGCAGCCATAGGAGAGGGCAGAGTTGCTTCTTTTGGAGGGCAAGCTCCTGTAGTTAGCAGATTATCTTCAAGAGGTCCAGATTATATCGATATAGATAGGAATCTTGTAGATGTATTAAAGCCTGATATTCTTGCCCCAGGACACCAGATCTGGGCAGCCTGGAGCCCGATTAGCGCCTTAGATCCCATCTTACAAGGTAAAAATAAAGTCAATTTTTCTATATTTTTATTTAGGTACTTGTTAATTTCTAGTCTCAATTTTCGTGTTAGTCTTAATATGTATAATTAGGTAAGAATTTGTTTTATTTAAATATATTAAGACTAATATAAGAATTGAAACTAATAATTAAACGCGAACTAAATCAAATGTAACTCTCTTGTAGTTTATTTTTCGGAAAAATGTTACTGGTTTTTTTTGTTTAATTGAGAAAAATTGATCAAACTGGTTGATTAGGGTACAACTATGCTTTGTTGTCTGGTACAAGCATGGCTACACCTCATGTAGTGGGAATAGCAGCACTCATCAAGCAGCAGAATCCTACTTGGTCACCATCTATGATAGCATCAGCCATCTCCACCACTGCCACCAAGTACGATAACAATGGAGAGCTCATAATGGCTGAAGGATTTTACATCACTAGCTTAAATCCCTCCACACATTTTGATTTTGGTGCTGGCCATGTCAATCCAACTCGAGCTCTTGATCCGGGTTTAGTCATATCAGCAGGTAATCTTCCTCTTTATATTCTCATTTTGTACCAATTGCTACTGTTGAATTGTTGCAGATTATTCTGAATAATGATCTTAACTTTTGAGAGAAAACTGACTAGGTCTCAGAAAAATTTCTGCTTGACTAATAACCCGATAGATGCAATGACAAACACCTGTCTGAATATTGTACATTCCACCCATAGATTTGCAGTTTGAAAGTTATATTAGCCAAATAGATTTATTTAACTTGACATTATGTTAGAATTCAAAAGGTTTCTTAAATTATATCTATTAAATTTATAGGTATTTTTTTATTTATAACACGAACCTACCCTCTCTCTAAATGAAACATCATTTACGCAACAAACTCTTGACAGGAGAATATCTTACTCGGGTTTAGCAATATATATCAGATTTATAACTTATATGATTTTATATGTCGATTTTGATCTTGATTATAGCAACTCTAAATGCTTTGGCTGCAATTTCTTATCCATCACACATGATCTTTCATGAAACAGAATTTGGAGACTACATAAGCTTCTTGTGCATTTTACCAAACATCAGCCACTCCACAGTCACAGCGGCTACTGGGGCATGGTGCAGTCACTCCCTAGACCATCCAGCTAACCTGAACCTCCCTTCGATAACAATATCATCACTTAAAGGATCTCTGTCACTGAGAAGGAACTTCAAGAATGTAGGATGCAAACCAGAGACATATCTGTGCTCTGTAGTCCCCCCAGATGGCACAACAGTTAGCTTGTCTCCTCCTTGGTTTACTGTTGCTCCATATGGAACCCAAGATTTGGACATTTTATTCAATGTAACTAAGGTGATGAATAAGTTCAGCTTTGGTGAGATTGTTCTTACAGGAAGTATGAATCATATTGTGAGAATACCCTTAACAGTTAAACCTGTTTCGCTGTTTTAGAACGGTCATTACAAGCTAAAGTATAGTTCAATAAAATCAATTACAGAATGAATATACAAAATTTTTGTTCAATACAAGTCTATCAGACAAATAAATACAAATCAAGAGGGTAATTTTCTTTTTCTTAACCCACCTGTTTATAAATGTGGATGAAATTCGATTATAGGATTTGTGAATAATGAATATTACATGTACAACTAACAATAAAACATACCATATTGTAAAACTATTGACCAAGGCACATACATTCCATACATCTCGGGTACCGGTAAATACTCCTCCCTTTGGGTCTTGACTGGACATGTTTAGTTTGCCTAACTGCTTTCCTCACTCTCTGCTCAAATATTTTCCACTCTATGGTGTTGTTCTTCAAGAAGATGTCAGCAAGCCTCCGCTTGTTAGGCCGTATTGTTGGCATTCTCCCCCCACCATAGTATATTCGATAACCAGACACCAAAGATGACAACTGACTTCCCGAGTCTGTCATGGCGAATGCATCAGCAGCAGTGCAACCGATGAAGTCCAGTGCTGCCAGCTACAGAAGTAATGGGTCACCGCAAATCAATAAGCAGAATTTTATGATAATTTACATATTCTACAAAAGAGTTCATGAGTCTTATCAACTTTAAAGAATCTTATTTGTAAAATCAGTCATGACAAAAGTAAACATACATGACGTCTAAGTGGATAAATAAATTATAAAAAAATTATTTTATTAAATTTTGACTTAGTTTTTTATAAGCATGCAAAGAATAATGTTAACTTTCATAAAAAAAAAAAAGAAAAAAAAAATTGATAACAAAAAATATTTTTTTAATTTTTTAATAATAAAAAATACAAAAATTAGTAAAAATAATAATTTAAGGTCATAAAACTCTTTGAGAACCTCTATAATGTCAAGATATGTTGTTATATCAAATAATCTTCAATATCCAAAACCCTAGATACACACTTTTTGGGGAAAAAAAATCACCTCATGATGGGTGGGGAACCATGTACTATAGCCCATGGGCACATCCATGGCTCCATATAGGGTGGAAAAATCTCGTCTCAATGAGCGATTACGAGACCAAAGGGCCTGAGCTTAAAAGCCCAAAATGCATTTTTGGTACCAAACAAGGGCAAAAAAAAACTTCACTTCGCAAAAATAGCACGTTTGTAGCACAAGAAGATGGTGGCATAGGCAACCAGCATGCAGCGGCAGCTCTAAAGGATAACAAAAGCATGTAGCTCTAAAGGCAGTGCCTCTACTGACAGATTGAGCCCCATTACGAACCGCTAGGGGCCTGCAGAAAAATGACGAAAAGAGCCTAATCACATAGACCAATCACATTTAGAAAGGTTATGAAGGCTACTCTGTTACCTGAGAGGAAAAATTCATGAATGGTTCGAGTTCCCTCGATGAAAGCAAATTCTCTTTAGTGATCAAATTGGGATACAAGCTGGTCAAAGAAATTAATCTTGACCTCCCTCCATATATATTTGCACCTGCAACAAATATTTGTGTCTTACGGTTGAAACCAAGAGCAGTGAGCATAAGTACTGCCTCTTCAGGTGTTAATGGACATAAGCCCTCTGACCTTAGCGCTTCAGGGGAAGGTAGCCTGCAGCAAGTAAAATGTTCTATTCAGATGCATCAAACAATATAATAATTACAGGAAAGAAATAATAGATGCAAGAAGGAAAAAGTTCCATACTTTTTTCCCTTCTCAAGATATGTCAGCGTAGGGAAATGGATTTCGCGATATGCTTCCAACTCTCTTCTCTCTTTTTCACCTCCGCCAAAGTAGCACAGAGAATGAGCAACCATGTCAATTTCAAACCTCAAATGGAGAGCTAGATATTTGGAAGCTTTTTTTGCGTGCCCCTGCTTTTCCTTCAAAACTGACTCCGCATATGGACCAACAAGATAACGATCTAGTACTCCAACATAAGATGCATTCTGACGCAACCTTTTGAGGAGCAAAGCACCAGTTTCTTGAACTTTGGGGACAAATCTGAGCGCATGAAAATTACATCTGCATCGAAGTCTCTAGATGAAATCCCCTAATTAGGAAGAGCAAAGCAAAAAAGAGAATGTATATAGCGCCAAGAAAGACTATATGAGGTAATATCCTAATCTCATTTGTCAAAAGGAAGCTTACATTAAAGAAATCAGTGTTCTTTATCTGAAAAAGGTTTACAAATACCAGAGGTTCAAGTGAATTAGGATGTCAAGGAAAACAAAGCTACCTGCAATTGAAACGGTATTGGGTCAAATGCCAAGCGATTGCCAAATCCAACAAAATGGATGATTCCATTCTTAATCAGAATAGGGAGAATGTTTTTCAGATAAAAACTTGGCTTAGACTCCTTTGGGATATCTGCATCTGTCACCTGGAACACCATATGAACAGTCAGCACAAACAAAAGACGATAAAATACTGCATATATTAAGAACAGTTAAGAGTTAATCTGAATAAGGAACTCACAACACTACCAATTGCTTCCAGGTCTAATGACTGTAGCTCCTTAGAAAGTTCGTTCACTATCCGAATATCAGAAGCCAAGTAGGTAGTGAAATGCTCCTCCTGATAGATATCGCCAAATTGACTAAAGATCACAAAACTTAATGCTGTTAATTTTTCATATAAAAAAAATATGATAGTTTAAAGCATTTAAACATTTAAAAAAAACTCAGATTTATCAAAAGACAATTTCTTTTAAAACTATTCGCCAGATGACATTCATAAGACAAAATGAAGTTCATGGGGCTAGAATCTACTGTAAAGTAAATACCACTCGTTCAATTTATATGACATGGGAAAAATATAAAACACAGTCCTTGATCCGATATGATGAAAAGAACAGCTGAAAAGAAATAAATGCAAAAACAAGTAATAAGAAAGAAAAGGTGAGGGAATTCACCTCACATCCGTCCAGACATCACTGTACATAAACTTGGGAACAACAAGAGTTGCATTAAGTAATCGTGCGATCACAACAATATTGCAAACCTGTTAACAGCCAAATCAAACTTTTAGTCAATAGTAAATTTTACATGCAACAACATGTTAGCCTCCAAAATTAAAGCTACAACCAAGCTTATAGAAAGAATTGGCGAAATTGGATCATTTGAACAATCCTAAGAGGAAGAAGTCACGTCCCAATCATTACTTACAGCGACTCGCTGCTGATTGATCCCACCATTTGCAGTGACCATAATATATCCATTCTTACCCTCTGCTCACCACACACAATATTATAAGAGGAATCATATAAACACATGCAAAACGCAGAAAACACACAAGCACAAGCATGCATATACACATACAGAAATATGTCATAGAGAGAGAGAGAGAGAGAGAGAGAGAGAGACCACAAGGCATCCAGCTACGTTGATCTGCACAAGGCCTCCAAGCAGAAGCAGGAACCAAGGGCTCCTGCCACAAATCTTTTGGCTCACGCTTATTCTGTCCCTATGCATAATCGAAACCAATGAGAAATGCCGCGAAGAACATCAGCAAAGAAGTGAAGAAACCATCATAAAGTACCTCAGCCAACGCATGAGCTGCCAAAGACAACATCCTTCCATAAGTCCCACTATGTTTCCTTTTCCCCCTACCAGACTTTTTCAAATTTTCCTGTAGTTGCAAAAAAGTATAAATGTGAAAAAGGAAACAACAAGGAGCTTAGCAGGCACCAACTCATCTGTTCTTAACCTGGGTCAATCAACTGAATCATTCTACAGATATTTCTAACTCCAATAAAGAAACAACATTTCTCTGACTAAGTAACTCTCTCTAACATGGCTACAAGATTTCAAATTTATTCAAGAATTTAGCTAAGTATATAATTACTAATAATGCTGCACTGAAAACCACCTATTAATATCTAATTATCAGGAATTAAGACTTCTAAAACAAAAAAACTAATTCATTACATATATAATGATTAACCCTTCTTCCCAAACAGATTATGCAAATACCTGAATCGATACCGAAACTTTGCCAGACGAAGAATTCTCTAGCGACATGTTTTTGGCCCCGACCCGGCCATCTTGTAAACGTGAAAGCATCAACCAGTTAACCATGAAAAAGAAAACAATCACTGCAATCAAAGCAACAACTCCTTTCACTCTCTTTCTCTGGTACCAAGACTTCAT
Organism: Carica papaya; assembly: GCF_054855325.1. NCBI lineage: Eukaryota > Viridiplantae > Streptophyta > Magnoliopsida > Brassicales > Caricaceae > Carica > Carica papaya. The sequence continues at coordinate 779,993 of NC_142315.1, read as the reverse complement.
TCTCTTCGCTCTCTTCGCCGGCCGCTTTCGATCCCAAACAACCCCCAACAAGTTTGGCATAGAACCCGATCTGGAATGATCACTGCCACTCGAGAACCTGCTTGGCCCGAGTCTCGGTGACTGAATCGGCGAGCTCTGACAGCTTCTTGGACTGTTTCGGGACCCATCTATAACACGAAAGTCAGGAAATTCGGATTTCTCTCGATCCGCTTTCGATTGCAGAGCCCTTGGCTTGTCATCTAGTTCAAGAACGGAATTGGTAGGGAAGCCATTATTGTTATTACTTACGGCCATGAATAAGTTTCCGCTTTACCTTATTTCGATTCTGGATCCGAGAACTGTAAAAAGGATCTTTTAGGACAAGTTAGCTATAAAGTCGCCCTATTTTCACGGATTTGCGGCTAAGTAGCCATGAACGGAATGTCCAAGGTATTGAGAATTCCGGCGATACCTAGCGGACTCCGGGACGCGTTCAGTTCTTCAGCTTTGGGCTGAAACTGGGTCACAGACGGGTGAGAGTAGTGAAACTTTGCAAGTAACGGTGATCAGTGAGACTCTAGGGCTGAGGCCCACAAGATCGTAGCAACGGTTTGACGGGCCCACTCTATACCACTGTATTTTTCGTTGATATTTTCCATTAAATTACAATTACAATGAGAAAAAAAAAAATTGATTACTAAAATTTATTGGCTCTTTAATTTTAATATATGATCCATATATAATCAGATTAGACGAAAACATATAGTGTAATATTCATTTTTTTATAAAAAAAAATTATATATAATCAATGATATAATATCCTTATATTTGAAATTTATATATTCAAATATCATAAAATAATTAATCAGATAATATTTAATTTAAAATAATTTAAAATTTATTAATTGAACTATAGTAATTAAGTTATATTTCTTCTTAATAAAATATGTGTTTTTAAGCGAAAAAAATATTTTTTATAACGATCGAGTTTTCTTACTCGTAATCATAATAGATGAAAAAGCCTTAACCTAGTGTTTCTGTATTCAAAAATTTAATAAGCAAAGCTTATACAACAGTAATAACATATCAATAAAAAAAAAAATTAACGAAGATTCGGAGAACACACAACTCGTAATATAACATAAGCAAATATAGCTAAGCAAAATCTAGTTCCGCAAAGAAAAAATAGACAATATTATTTTTTTTGAAACACAACTTGAATGTAATATCTATCATGGAATTAACTGGGTATTTGCCCTTAGAATCTAAAGCTGTTTGCTTTTCATCTAATTCTAATATATTGGTGAATTATAATATGGGGAAAAAAAATTACAGGACACAACGTACCCAACAACCTGTTTTGGACTCATCAAGGTTGTCGTTTTTCTCGGTCAGAGATTCAGCGTAGTTGGAATCCTCGTGGAATTGTACCTGTTTCTATAGGACTATATAAAACCATACACCACCATTATCTTTCTGGTAAAAGCACCATTTACAAATGGACAGTTTCATTTCCTTGAAAAACCATGCCTAATTAATTACCAGTCAATTCAAACTACATGAAATGCATGGAATGTGGAACTTAAATGGGAGGCGGACCGTGTTTGGTTTGCTTCAATGACCATCAAATTCAACTTGTTAGGAAAAACTTCACTAATCATTCTATGCTGTACAAAGATAAAAATATATATACATACATATATATATATAAGGATGCTTTACTTCTACCTAAGCAAATAAGAATAAGAAGCACATAAGAACAGATTTAATATTAAAATTAGTCAAATTGTGCAGCATTGAAGAGGGGTGATGGCCCAGCAGTGAGCAACTACACTTTTTTTTTTTTTGGGAGATGACTTGAGCAATACACTTCAAGTAAAATATATTGAGTTCAATGGTATATTCTAAGAAGTACACCATCAATTACAGCATAATCGAACATAAAAAATTACAATATAGTTTTATATATCAAATGATTTTGTGGTGTTTATGGCTTTTCTCTCATATTGTTCACAAGAAGATAATCGAAAAGTTTGGCTAAGCAGGAGAAAGATCAAGATAAGCAGAAAATGGTTCCTTTTATGGATTTCCACTAAGGAGCTTTCTATTTGAAATCATGGAGTAGATAAGCATATGTCATTCTAAAAGATGCTTTGAAAGTTGTACGCAATTGGGTATCTCACGAACTCACCTTAATCAACTGAAACTTTGAAACTCGTATACAGTGGGGTATCTCACGAACTCACTTTAATCAACTGAAAAATGTTTTATTATGCTGCAAAACATCTTGAATGTCCATCAAGATATTCAATGAAACTATCATATTACAAGATATAGCAGTGTTATCTCCAGCTAAATATTTACCCTGATTCGCATTCTAGAAAACATAATTCGCAAACATGTATCTGATGTAATTACATAGCTTTCGCTTGACGAGTTGGTACCTTTTTCTATCTTTCCTTGAATGGTGCAATCTTCTTTTATTTCCCATAGTTGGTAGCATAGTTGTGTACAAACTGGATGCATTACCTCCAAAATTATTAGGCTAGGGAGTCTTAAAAGGACATATCAATTGCCTCGTGATCCGGAGTCTTGTATGCAAACCCTGATTCATCATTGGATCGCCTTTTGACCATACTAGCTCTTTGCACTAATCTTACCAATGCTTGCACAACTTCAGACATGGGAGGTCGAAATTCAGGTTCCGGCTACAAGGGGCAAAAATCACAAGTTCAATACAGGCAATGTTCAAAAAGACTAATAAGTTAGCTATATATCGTAAATATTTGGCAAAATGGGATGAGGAGTTCAGTCAGAAGGAAGAGGGAATTTTCAAACTCAGCAAGTAGCCATCAAATATCAAATGTCAAGAAGTTTAGCAAATATTAAACAAGCTATTCATATACAAAAATTAGCATTTTCTCGTTCAAAATACCCCAAATTTAACATAATCCACTTGCAGCTAGTTAAAATCTAGCTCTATACAAGTTAATCCATGGAATAAGTCAATATTTACCTGAACACACAGGGCAATGATGTCAGCAAAACGTGACAAGGACTTGGCAGGATACATGCCATTAAGTGCAGCATCAACCATTTTAGCCAATGCATCTATATCATGTAGTTGCGGAGTGGCCCATCTTACAAGTGATTGCTCTGACCTTACCCTTGAACTAAAAATACAGGAAAATACAGTCTAAATGGAGCCATCGTAGATGTAAACTAACTTCAAGAGATGATCAAAGCACTGAAACAATCAGATGAATATAATTGCTTTTTAAACGAAAGATGAATATAAAAATGGTTTTGATATTATAATAGAGTTTACCTGTCCAGTGGCTTCCGACCAGTTAATAACTCCAGCATCACAACCCCGAAGCTGTACACATCACTTTTTACAGTGTATACTCCTGATAAAGCAAATTCAGGGGCACTATAACCAAATGACCCAATCATCTGTGTTGAAACCTGCCAAATATGAAGGATAGAAAACTTAAGGGATCCTGACCCAGCAAATGAAGTACATAAAGCAACTTCAGCAGTGACTATGAAGGATATCAAAGCATTTTCAGTGACCCACAAGCATCCAAACCCCAACAAATTACCTGCCGCTCTGTATTTGGCGTTAGAGCAGCCAAACCACAGTCTGATAAGCGGGGATTGAGCTCTTCATCGAGCAAAATATTTGCTGACTTGAAGTTTCTATGTACAACAGAAGGCAAGCAAACTTCATGCAAGTACCTGAGACAGAATAAATATCAGAAAGAATCCTTTTAATGGCAAGCATACTTATAATATCTAACACATATTACATACTCTAACGCCCGAGCAGTCCCAAGTGCTACCCTAACACGAGCATTCCAAGTGAGAATTTTGCTTCCATCCTCAGCAGAGTGCAAAATGTCATGTAGACTTCCATTTCCTATATATTCATAAACCAAAAGACGCTGGCCATGCTCTGCGCAGTATCCTGCCAACGTGACAATATTTGGGTGCCTCAAGCGTGACATATTTGAAACAGCTTCAAGAAAATTATCTTCCTCTTGTAGTGAGAGAGCTGCATTGTCAATCTTCTTTATTGCCATTGTCTGGATTAAATGAAAAGAAAACTATTATCCTAGTGCAAAAATTTGAGTGGCAAAGATGGCGAGTAAGTTTTAGATAGGCAAAACAAGACCAATTGCCAATCAAGAGATGATGTTATCACACATGGAAGAAGAGAGCTGAAAATATCACTTTTAAGAGCAGAACAAATAAGATGAGATGGTCAAGTGAAGTGTTTGAAAGGCAACATTCGATTGTATTTAAGAAGCAAATTCCTCTCTCAGAATTTCATGTGTGACAAATAGCCTCTAAATTCTGTATAATACTATGACAACTAACTTACCTTTCCATTTGGAAACTCTGCCCTATAAACACGACCAAGGGAACCTTCACCAATAAGGAATTCCTGACTGAAGCTATTCGTTGCTGTTTGGAGAGAAGCAACAGTATAGGAAGCAGTGGTTATAGGTGATTTCATTCTCTTTGCAGATCCATTTTTTGTTACCCTCTCAACCATAACTTTCTCTGCAGGTGGAGGTTTTAGATCTGCAATAGCAGCCACACTTGTAACCCTCTGCTCTTGCATGTCACTATTCACTGCATGGTTTAAACAGAATACATAATAAAGCCATCAGCATAGCAAATCAAGCAACTGCCTGATCCACACTACTAATATAAATTACAAAGCACATATACAAGGGAAGTTCTACATTTGTACATAAGATCCTTACATTACAGTATTAAACTGGAAATTTCTATCAAACAAAATTGAAATCCAACCATCTATATGTATATAAACACACACATACGTGCACATCAAACAAGCAGTAAAATATTAGCTTCATAGTATCTGGAAACTCAAACAGACTCTGTATTTCCTCTGAAATAGATTGGCCACAAAATTGGAAGTTTTCCAAAAATCCAAGAGTAAATTACATAAAAATGCTCTCTACATTTTAGTATTATCTTAAAGTAGGACTTATACTTTTGATTGCATCTTGATAAGACGTGCACTTCCCAGATATTCCAAATTAGGACTCGTCAATCACTTTCTAATAAATTAGACTGAATGCTGACTTTACACACTCATAAATGTCTCTAGATTCTAGTTTCTATTTGAAACACCAGTAAAAGTACAAGCCATTTTATGTTACTACCCTAAATTCAAATTGCAAATTAGCATTAAGGCAATCAAAGAACAAAAATAGCAAGGATGAATTAACGAAGGGAAAATAAAGAAGAAAATTAGCATATTGTACTAAGAAGAAAAGGAAAGAGTGCATACCGTTAGTTGAGCCATGAGAGAGACTTCCCAGGGAAGTTCTGGCACCAATTATCTTCCTTTTCTTCTTCCGAATGCAAAAGATTAGAACAAATAGTGCAAAGAGAAAAACAGATACACAACCCAGAACAACCCCCACAATAGCTCCGACTGACAATCCGTTCTCTGAATCAGATGATTGACCTCCAGAAGCCGGGGGTGTATGTGAACCAGATCCAGAATGATCATGATTGCTATGAGGTCTATGATGTGGAGGTGGGGTAAATGGTGGTGGAGGAGGAGCAGGACCATTGTCAAAAGAGTTTCCATCGAATCTGTTTTATTTTCGGCCACTAAGTTAAAAATTATTGAAAACAAGAAAAAGAAAACCACATTTATTCACATGGATTAGATGCAAAGCTTACATAAAATTCGGTATTGACCTAAGCTCGTGAGGTATCCATCCACTGAAATTATTGTTTGCAACATTTCTGCAACACAGGATAAAATGAGACCAAGAACACAGACAATGTGATTCCAAACACCAGTATGGGATAAGGAGCATACAGAGTAGTCAGTGGCAAGCCCAAAAGGACATTAAGAGAACCAGTCAATTGATTGTTTTGCATATAGCTGTCACAGATCCAGATATCACTAGGATTAGAATCAAACCATGCAAAAGCTAAGTCCATTTTTCTCTTTAGCTGTTCTTTATTAAAAGGAGAGAGTATGTACTCACAGTGCAGAAAGATTAAACAATGCACTAAAAGAAGCTGGAAGATCTCCAGTGAAGTTGTTAAACGACAGATCCCTACATCAACATGTCCACAGAGTAAAAAGTGATCAGGACTTGGCAAGTATTTGCCTTCATTTTTGTTTTCTTATCTGCGAGTATTTAACTGTATTACATCATCTCAAAGAACACAGCATTACAATTTCATCAAAGAAGTTTAATTACAACTAATTTATGTAAGTTTCAGAGAGGAATAGCTTCTGGAGGAATGAGCCAGTCCAAATACATAATAAAATCACCAGATTTCTTTACATTGACGAGAAAATAAACATCCTAACTCAATCCACCACCAAGAAAACATAAGAAACGTACAGAACAGTCATTAGACTGAACCAGGAAACTCTATGTTGCCCTTTTGCAAGTTCATATTACAAGAATGCTAACTTCCTTTTCAAATTTGCCAGATTTGTTTAGCTTTAGAATTTTACTAAGTAACCTAGCAACGGTATCTATGGTGCATCATAGTATTTAATTGTTCAAACCACAAGTAGTAGAAGCAAAGAAGACCTAGAATCAACTAGATTATCTCGACAGAACAAATTACGACATAGCCAATCTAGATTAACTTGGCAGAATAATTCTCACAGCCAATCTTTCTTACAAACCAATAGTAGCAAAAGAATAACAACCACTGAGCTGAAGTTAGCTTCTTACAAAGTTTTGAGGTTAGCAAGAGTGGCAAAAATGTCTCCAGTTGACTGAGAAATGGAATTATGGCTTATGTTCCTGAGCCAAGAAATTTAATCAGGACAAAAGAGGTACTCCAGATTGAAAATTTATATTAAGGTTAAGAAAAAAAGAACTCACAAATCAGAAAGAGCAACCATGGTAGATATGGAATAAGGAAGGGTCCCGCTTAGATTGTTCCGAGCAAGATTTCTGCATCATACGATTGAGTAATTATTATCAGCTTAAGCAACCAGTAAAAGCATCCGAAACAATGACAACATTCATAAATGACCAAGTATTACAGGCTGGAAAGATTCGGCGGCAACTGATAAGGGATTGTGTCATGAATGCTGTTGTCACTCAAATCGCTGGAAAAAGAAAAATAAATCTAAGCAATTGCCAACGTTATCATACAACAAAACATCCAATAAAAGAAAGGACATAGGAACTCTTACAGTTTTCTTAATGACATAAGACCAGAGAGCAAGTATCCCATGGTTCCATTGAGTCCTAAACCAGAAACCTCACTGGTTTCAACAGATTTTTTTTTTTTTTTTTAAGATAAGGAACAAGAACAAGACAAGACTGTTAAGTCATTATTTGATTGATCCATTAAACACATCAAAGAGTCACATTATGATTTGTATCCATACACTGAAACAACAGATGGACCTTCGCAGGTAACTCCTTTCCATGCCTCTCCACAAGGATCACCATCAGTGCTTTTCCAATTTGTTAGTTGTGAAGGATTGTTTAATGAAGTGTACATAACCTGAAGAGATTGAACTGCAACAAGAAAAAGAAAATATATCTCAAAACCAAATTCATCCAATCAACGCGAACCAGCATCCATGTAAAACTCTCTATTTATCTGTCAATAAAATGCAATGAACAAACAGTACAATCCTTATAGATTATTACTTGATCATTTTAACTACAGCTTAGTTCTATTCAACTATAATATACCAACTCCCCTCAGAAAAGGGGAAAAAGCATAAATTTGTTCGTTTCTCATCATTTTCCCGCACTATGTTGGGAAACAAACACAGCTTATAGCACTGAACTTCCATATTTATGAGAAACATTAAAAAAAAAAAAATCTTAAAAATCCTTCACCCGCTCCTTCACTTCTAGAGAAGCGCAGAAGTCTTCTTCAAAAAAAAAAAACGCAGAAGTCAAACACATTTAAACCAACCAGTCTCCATTCCTCAACCAAACCAATAATAACGAGATCAATCAATCCAAAAAACTCTAAAAACTACTTCAAAAATTTATCTCATAAATCTCGATCAAACAATGCACAACACGACATAACAGCAATTTTTTAATTACCATCTGAAGCATCAGTAACGCCATGAACAAGAGAGACGCAAGAAGTCGAAGCGAGTAACACAAGCAGAGTAAGGAAAACCGAAAAATCTCTACTCTCGTTAGCCATTCTCTATATTGCAGTGTTCACATGCGACGATCAGGTGCGGCGCAGCGCATGATGGAGCATCTTCCACGAGCAAGCCAAAACGAAGAAGAAGAAGAAGATGAAGAAGAAAAGAAAGACAAGCAGCAGAAGAAGCAGAAGTAGTAGTTGTTGCGGTCAGTAGTTAGAGGCATCGCCATTAAAGAAAGGGACAGATGGAGAGAGAGAGAGAGAGAGAGAGATTCGTAGCTTGTAATGAAGAGAGAGAAAGTGTGTGTATTTAGTGTGTACGAGTTTGTTGTGCAGACTGTGTGTGTATGAGAGTTGTGTAAGTGTCGGCGAGAGAAAACGGAAGATCTAAAAATTAAAAAAATACAAACAGTAGAAAAGTAGGCGGGCCAGCAAGCAACGTATGACTGTTCTCAGGTAAGTTGACTCTTTTTAATCTTCTACGCTCGTTCTCACTTTCCTTATTCTACACCCTCCTTTTTATTTTCCACGTCAGCACTTTCGCTATAAACTGAATTTTAATCTTCCCTCACGGTATAATGGATTAACATAATAATTGGCGTACACAATAAAATAATATTAATTAAATTGTGAATTAAACAGTTAAACACGTTTAAAAATTATTAAAATCTAATCATAAGATAATATATTCTTTATAAAATATAATTATACCAAAAAAAATAAATGATTAGAGTATAACAATATAATTGTGTTACCAAAAGATTTATGAAATTTAAATGAATATAGAATGAGATTGGATGAATCAAATATATTGAATGATTAAAAATTCTTTTTGTATTTTGTTATTATTTGATTATATTTTAATATTATTTTAGTTATAATTAATCGTAATAAATACGATACAATATAAAAAATTTATATAGAACATTTTTTTTTTGTTTCACTCAAATATAAAAAAAATAATAATAAATATCAAACTAACTAAATATGAAATATGTCACAATAATCAAATATAATATAAGATTAAAATTATACTAATTTAATTAAACATATCAAGAGATTGTAGATCCAGTACAATAAATGATCTGCATAAATATTATATTTGTGATAAATACAAGTGAATTTAATCTCCCGAGTCTACTAAAACATGACCCCTAATTTAATGTTCAATAGTCGTAGTTGTAATATTTTTATTAATTTTATTTTTTAAAAAATTTATTTAGTAATAAAATAAATAATTTTAATAATAAATTTTTTAGTGCATTTATCCCGAACAATATATAAAAAAAATTTAAAAATATAAGAATCAAAATTACAAAATAAAAAATAACAACAAAAATAACTATAAATATTTATTTATAATTAAACAGTACTCCCAATTAATATTTTAAACAATAAATTTTAATATTAACATTAAAAATTTAACCGTATAAGTACATCAAAATAAGGAGTACCGCAAGTTGTGTACTTAATACTTCCACGAATGTTTTTTTTAGAATATAAATTCGAGTTATAAATAATGTAGTATTTGTTTCAAAATAAATGATTAAATAAAAAAAATTAATACAAATCCGATGATTGGATGAGAACACAAGCATATGATGGGAGTGAAGCATAGAATCATATCCCTTGCCCCTCTCCAAGGAACAAGAGCATGTAAAGAAGCCGATCCTTGAATTGACAAAATTACCCCCGGAACCGACTTGATATTTCCTTTTGACGCCACTGGATCCTGAACTTTTTGCAGCAGCGGACAGAAAACAAATGGCCCGAGGGGCTGGCAGACAAATTGGGAGGAATTTGGGAAAATGACTACAATGTCCTCTTCTGTGAACTTTTTTAATTTTTAATTTTTATTTTTATTTTATTTTAAAGCTTTGATTTGATTTTATTCACTTTGGAAGAAAGTATTCGAAAATGGTTGAATTTTAATTATGATATGAATATCTATTTTTATATAAAGACATTTATATTATGAAATTATGATTATATATAATGAAGTGAATATCTATACATCATTTTTTGATTGATAATGTTTCAATTAAATTAATTTTTTTTTATTTATTTCTAATGGTGTATGGTGTATGATTTGATTTGAAATTGAGGTATTGAATAATTTAAACAAAATTTAATAGTATATTAATTAATAATACGATAGTTTAACGGTTAAAAATTGTATATTATACTTAAATATTACGAGTTTAAATATTACAAATAATATAAAATTTGTCATTTTATGAATATATTATCAGTTGAGGTTAATTGATATATACTTTTTAATTTAATGAGATTGTAAATATTGAATTATGATGAATAATTTTATATTTTATTTTAAAAAATTATTATAACATTTGAGTCGGTAATAAATATGTAATAATTATAATACAATATAATAATTTTTAAATAACAATAAATATAAAAATACAATCTGATTCGAATTTACAATTTTTTTAACCCATAATTTCTTATTTTTTATATAAAAAAAACGTATCCACCATTTAATTTAATGTTAATTGATGAAAATAAAATTCATTACGATAAATAATCATATATTTTTATTTTGAAAATTATTATAATACTCGAATCGGTAATAAACATACAATAATTACGATACAGTTAAAATAACTTCTAAATAATGATAAACATAAAAGTACAATCTCACTCGAACTTATAAATTTTTGTATGAAAAAAAACGTATCGATTATTTAGTGTAACAATGGTCGATGAAAATGATGGTAGGTAACAAAATAGAATAAAGCGTGTTACTATTAATTTTGTAACGTTGGGAAAGCAAGCATCAATACCATAAAAGTTGAATAAATTATAAAGTGGGTTTCTTCTCGTTAATATAAAATTAAACTTTTGGTACCAAAGCAAAATCTTTAATTGCTAGCAAGCTTTCAAGAACCTTTGTCTTTCTTTATATATATATAATAATTTTATTCCTTGCCAATAGCATTAAGGAAAAAAGAAGACCAAGGAAAGAGCAATACACTTTTTGAAATATGTGTTGAATTCTTTTTTTAAAAAATGATATATAATTATAAATTTATTATTTAATAATAGTAATCCACTTATAATATTTAATTTAATGACATTTAAAAGTATATTTTATTAATATATTTATAAAACTATAGTAATTAAATTTTAATATATGATGGAAATAAATGAAAAGTTAGAATTAATATAGTTAGGATGGGGGGGGGGAGATTGGTGTAGATGGCCGGTGAGCACATGGAAGTGGTAAATGTGTTTTGAAATTTGTTTGATTGCAATTCCAATTTGGCAGGTCTAACGTCTCATCATTTCGTCACGCACGTTAATTATTTGGCAACCGACTTGTGCCTAACAGGACCCATTTGTGTGTGTGTTTTTTTTATTAGCCTTTTTAATTTTTAGTCAAAAATGACAAATCCTATGACACATATATTTGTCTATAATTGTCACTTTTTGAAAAACAATTAATTCTTTTATGCAAATTTATATATAATTTTAATATATAATGGGTAATTTTAATATATATATATATATATATATATATACATATCTATATATTTAAAATTATCATTTGCATTAAATGATAAAAGAGAGAGAGGTTGTAAAGTCTCCCAAACATAAAAAAAAAAAAAAAAAGTGGGTAGAAATTAGTAGTTCTAATGAGCCACCTTATTACATTATCTTATAACCCATTTTATGAATTCATATAGTATCTATTGTAACAAAATTCTGTAATCTGTAATGGTAAATTCGAATTACGAATAATTATTCTCTCTAGCTGTCAATGCTATTTGAACTTTTTGAGTATCTACTTCCATAATTCTCGACTTCTAGAAGTTAGTATTTTTATGCAGTAAAGTATGACGATACCCCAGCAATTTAGTTATATACGACGAGTGACAGCTCTTGAAATGGTCAGAGAATACGAACAACATCGTACATACGGATTTCAGTATGACTGCTGTATAACTGTTGGGTTTTAGGTTATCTCTTATGTAAAAAAAATTTAAATACTTTTTTAAACTTATTTATTTTTGACTCATTAGGGTTATTAAGATTTTTTTTTATACTACTTTAACTATAAGAAATAATTTAAAAATAAATTTTCAGCCACAAAAAATAAGAGAATAATAAAAAAATAATTTTTACTGGAAAAATTACATCCAACGTGTTTAACTTCTTTTACGTTCAGACAGTTATCTTTATTTATATCAGGCTAAAATTTAGTGTTATTTAGAATACTCATTGTTCTTCATTCTAAACGGTGGAGATCGATTTTGGACGGTTGGATTTTCGGTACTTTCAGTTCGAAATTACTGTTCACGTTTTTCTTCCATGCACCGACCAGTTTGACTTTCTCTAACGTTCGGATGGTCATTTGTGGTCTGATGAGGCTGAAATTTGGTAAACATATTAGGGATAAGTTGTTCTTTCATCTGAATAGTGAAGATCATATTTGAATAATTATAACGCATTCGTTTTGTATGAATATCAGCTGCTTTAGTGATATTTCTCAATTATCTTGTTTATCTATTGTTATTTGGTTGATTTGTTGTTAAATATTTATTTGAGAATTATAGTGGTTGTTTATTGTTACTGTAAACACTAATTTGTGTAGTAAAACTCTTTTTCTTTGGATCATGAAAAGTCTCGTGATTTTTTATCTTTCACATTGAATGAGTTTTTCACGCTAAAAATTTTAGTATATTTGTATAATTGTTTTTCAGTATCTTGGGTAAGATTTTATTATATTTATTTTGACTAAATTTTTACTTAACTTTCACTACTCATAAATTCATTCAAGTACTTTTTTACAGTATTCCGCTTTGGATCATGTTCTTGAAATTATATCACCCACGTTATACTTCTAAAATCCCACTTGGGGCGCTTGCTACCTCTATATGACTTCCCGTACTTGTTGCCATTAAGTGAATAGAAGTTTGATCCACGAAAAACTTCTCTGACCACAAAAATTCATTCCTCTCGAGCCAAATTCTCCACATGTAGCATAATAACTCAGTGATCTCTTGTTTGGTCATCAAATATAGTGGTTAGAAATTTTTATTTTATTGTTGATTAATAATATATTATGAAAAAATAAATACGGAAGGGAGCAAAGAATCAAAAACCAGTTGTCAAAAATCCACTTTGTTTTTGTCATTTTCTTGAATTATAAGTAAGATCTGCATCAAAAGTGAGACCACACATGACCTCCATTATTCTTTTACATTAAATTGAAAATTATTTTTAACAAACATGTAACTCTTTAATTTTATTAAAATAATACCACTTTATTATACATATGTAATTATCAAATACTAAATAATTTTCATTAATAAATATTTTAATAATATTTTTTATTAATTATTTTTTATAATTGGGGAACATAACCTTGTGGCCAAATGGTACGTGACACGTGACATCGACATTGCATTTGCTCCTAAGTCCTAGTACAGCCCATAAATTGGATGGATTTTTTGTACACAAAATTTCCAATCTACCAAATCTAAGAACCATGACCCATGTGTCCTCACCATAGATTATATACTAAAATTGAATTATTTTTTAATTTTATTAAAAAGTATTATATATATATTATTAATCAATATTAAAATAATAATAAATCTATTTTAAAATGGAATTTTTATTTATTATTATTCAGGTGGATTTGCAAATTGCAAGTGTCTAATTATACGACCCATAATTTTAATCAATCAAATCAATCAATCACCACACGTGATTATCGCAGTGATGCAGGCAGGACACATCGTCGGATCACACAATGGGAAGGGACAAAAATAGAAGACCCAAAACGTGGTCGTTGCGGTCGCTCGGCAATGCAGAGACGACACGACGCCGTTCCTTAAAAAAAAAAAAAGAAAGAGAGCTAATTGAGACGACGCCGTTCACTCAAAACCAAAACGGCAGCGTTTCGAGGAAGGTAAAAGGATCAAGCAACTGAAATCGTTTCGCCTGGCGTCGACGAGAAACAAGTAGTCGAGGAAAGTGTGAGCTCAACGTTTACTCTCTCTCTCTCTCTCTCTCTCTCTGTTTTTTTCTTTTTCGAAATTTGATGAGATATGAACAAGAAAGTTTTAGCAATTTTCATGCGAGCAAGAATGAGACGCAACGATCCAAGCAAGCTCGCGCTCTCTCCTCTGCCGGTGAGTCTGTTGAATACCAAAGTTCTGTTAATGATTCCAATTATCTTCATATAGTTTTGTTAATTTTGACTTCATGGAACCTTAATCCGGATTTTAGCTCCAAATTGTTCCAATTATATGTATTTTTTCTTATAGGTGTATGTATATTGATTAAAACAGTCCTTGATGAACAGCTGTAGTTTTGATTAATTGAAGATGAATTCAGTTCGATATTTTGAAATATATATTTCGAATTATTCACATAAAAATCTGATAACAGAACGATAATTCATCCAACCTTCAAGGTAACCACTCCAATGATCATGTTGTACAACATGCTAGCGGAGCTGGAAACAGCAAGCTCAATACCTCGAAGGACACAGAGAAGTCTGTAAAATATATATCGATGTGTGTGTGTATATATATATGTATTTATGCATGTATGTATGTGTATGTACCTATATGTATATTGGTGGATTTTGTTGGTTAAAAAATTTATATTAATGTTGTTGGTAGGGGATTTGATTTAGTGCGAGAATCCATGCACTCAGCGATATCAATGAATAAAACAGAAGTTTTAGATGCGGTGCTTAGTGAATTTTCAGAGGTAAATTGTAGCTTGACCAAATGATTTGTTTGGGAGATGTGATAGGAGTGTTGTTAGTTACCGTGATGCTATGATCATTCATGTAGGGTTATCTTAGCCTTACTCATGAAAGTCGCCGAAAATTGCTGCTTGTATTGGCCAAAGAGTATGATCTTGATAGGACACAAGTTCGTGAACTGATCAGGCAATATCTTGGACTTGAGCTTCCCAATAGTGAGTTTTGTATTGATAGTTTGTCTATTACTGTTCAAAGTGGATATCTATATGTGGAAATAACATGCAGATGCAGGCTTGTCTGTACTTGTGTTTGAATATTGGTGGTTGTTAAAATTTTTTGCTTTCAGGCAATGAAACTCAATTAGGGAGCATTGAAGAGGACGGTTTGCTTGCTTCTTTCTATCGTGTTGAGCGGAATTTGAGACATGCTCTCAAGCCTATGTATGAAGTTCTGTTTGAGCGATTAAACACACATCCTGGAGGGTTGAAGTTTTTGTCCATTCTTCGAGCTGATATTTTATCACATCTCGCGTAAGGTTATGGTCCTTAAAGCTTCAGCTTGTTTTCTCTTAATTAGTTTTCTTTACTACTTCTTGTACTCAAACCATTTTAGAACTGGTTTTTGCATTAAATAGTAAAAGCACAAGGATGAATACAGCAGTTTATGAATTTATTTCCAAAACTGTGCAGTGAAGAAAATATTGCATCTCTACGAGCACTAGATTCCTATCTAAAAGAGAAACTTAGCACTTGGCTTAGTCCTGCTGCTTTAGAGCTGTACCAGATTACCTGGGATGATGCTGCTTCTTTGCTGGAGAAAATTGTGGCTTACGAAGTCTGTTTCTCATCCCTGCCTTACTATTTATATATTTCAACGTTGTGTTGCATTGTCAATCTTTCTTTTCCCTTATAATTTGTTATTATAGGCTGTGCACCCAATCAGCAATCTGATAGATCTTAAGAGAAGGCTAGGAGTTGGCCGCCGTTGTTTCGGATATTTTCATCCAGCCATACCTGGTTCGGAATTCCTGACAACTTTTCCACACAGTAGTAGTGTATTTATCAATTGCATAGGTTTATTGTAATTTTTATCAATTTTAAAGATTCTACAACAAAGAGAGAGATATAGCTACTTGGTTTTGCATTTGGCATAATGTTTACTTAGAGAACATGGTTTTGACTTTTTATTTTAGCTTTCACTTGATAATTGTTCAATCTAAAAAAGCATTCTTGAACTTATTACTTCAAATTTTAACTTGTGTGCCTTTTAAAGCTCCGGGCTCTTTGGCAATATACTGCTAGTTATTCCTTTTATATGTCCAAGTCATGGTAGATTGAGGAAACATGTCTAAGTTGGGGGCTTGAATCCTGAGTGGATAAACAATGATAGATGTTTGGTAGAAATCACTGATAAGCAGAAGTTATGAGTTTGGTATGGATAATACCAAGGGAAAGGAATTTCTTGGTGTGTTCATTAAATGTTATGAAATATAAGCTCAATCTAAACAACACGGGACAAGTAGTACTAGCATTTTCTCATTGCGTGGAGATGGAAAATGTATTTCTCCATATTGCTTATTGGTTATGTACACAAAAACTGAAATGAAACCTTTCCATTGTTTCAGGCGAACCTCTTATTTTTATTGAAGTTGCACTATTGAAGACTGTGGCTCAGACAATACAGGTAAGTTTTCATTTCATGCTAGTATCTCCTTTCAAAATTTATCTTACATGTGATCATTAAAAAATTGTTGAGAGCAACGGCAGGAAGTGTTGTGGGATGATCCTCCTAGTCCAGAAAACGAGGTGACATGTGCACTATTTTATTCCATATCGTCAACTCAGGTAAATTTGTTTCTAAGTTTGTTTTTAGTTTTGTCTGCATAAATAGTTGATAGGAGCAACAAATGCATGTCAAATATGTAATGTGGATGTGATTTTATGTCTTCGTGCCTAGAAGTTTATTTTCTCATTTCATTATTATTATATTATATATGTCGAATAAATGTCAAATGTTCATAATTTTGGAGCCTTTTTCCTCTCTTCTTGCTCTGATGTTTCTTCTCATGAAATATATGATGGCCTTGCTTGGATCTCTTATAAATTTTGGTTCAGGATTTTCTTCTTTATGAAATATATGTTGTTAGCTTCTAAGTTCTTGACTCACCTGTTTTTTGGTTGTTCACATAGTAGTGTACATTTTAGTTGTAGGCAATCTATCTGTTTCTCAAATAATGATCAACCAACTTCTGATTTCATGCTTCTTGACTTTCTCAGCCTGGCTTGGCAGGGATCAATTTGGGGAAGTTTCTTATCAAACGTGTGATTACATTGGTGAAAAGAGATATGCCCCATATTTCTGTAAGTTGCTTCTTTCATCTTCATTTCTTCTTTGGATTAAGACTAGGTTGAGTGGCAAGAACTTGCAATGCAAAATCAGAAGAGGTAAAAGAGTTGCTGTAGTTTCTTATATGAATCAGTACAACGTTGCGATGCTATCAAAATAAACAAGAGGGAATTGGATATAAATTTTGATAGGAACACAAAATCGTCTGATGCACAATGCACCCTATGATGTTTAACCATATAGTTTCCTGTGATTCCCTTCTGGTATTACATGTTGACTCTCTCTCTCTCTCTCTCTCTTCCCCCCCCCCCCCCCCCCCCCCACCAAGACATTTGCAACACTCAGCCCAATTCCAGGGTACATGCCATGGCTCTTGTCTAAGTTGTCATCTCAGTCAAGGCTTGATGACGTAAAGGACATTGCACATCCATCTGCCATATCTGGTTCTGCTTTTTGGGAAAACATACTCCAACCAGATGAAGAAGAGGAACTTATGAAAATAGCTGAGTAAGCTTCATTGTTTTCCATCAAAGCTGTAAAATGGATGAGTTACCAATTTAGTTGTTTTTAAGAAATGGCTTTGACCTTTTGTGCTTTAAGGAAAATCTCTGGATTAAAAGAAGTAAAGAGATGAAAAGCTTAATGGTTTTGGACTATAATAACTTTCAATATAGAGTCTTATTTTGACTTGGAGCATAATGATAATATTTTAATTTGCAGGGAGTTTAATGCTGGGAAAAATGGTATGGAGGTAATGTTTAACTTGTTGACATCACGACACAATAAGTGGACTACTTCACCGACATTGCTTCTGGTGTTGAAACCCCCTTTAATGCGACTGTGTGCCAGGTAATTTTTGTTCCAAAAGTTGTTTGCAACTGTCATCCCTGAATTTGTGATGGTTGATGTTCAAAGAATTGTGATTTATGTTCAAAGAATTGTGATTTGATATGATGATGATATTGGATTGTAGAACATATCTAGTTACATGCTTTCTGTTTAAGAAAACAATTAATGTTCAAAAGAGATGGGGCATGAACTAGGAATGGGATTGGATTTAATGAATTGACAGTGAATTATGGATAATCATTTTTGTGGTTGGAGACAAATTATATATATGGAAGCAAATGAGGAAACTTGATTTATGTTTCTTCTTTCGGAATTACAATTCACAGTATTTGTCATTTATAATAGGTACCTTCTACGAGAGAAGAAGAGAGGGAAAGCTCTAGACTCTGTTGCAAATTTCCACTTGCAAAATGGGGCAGTAAGTGCTATTTTCATATTTGGATCACCTAAAGAAATGCTATAACGTGCAGAATCGGTAGTTTATTGCCGCCAGGAAGGATTTGATCTATATACACTACAAAATAAACACCTTTTAGCAATACTGCTACCTAGGATGAGCTACTTGCGATGGACTGAAGAGATTCATACACGTACACAACAACTAAATGTTCACAAAGTTGAAAATTACTTTGCTAATCTGGTTCTTTCCTTTTACCTCCACTCTTGACAAAAATGAAACAGATGGTTGAAAGAATAAATTGGATGGCCGATCGATCAGAGAAAGGCCTTGACCAAAGTGGAGGTATCATGGTGAACTATATCTACAGGTAATTCTCCCCTCAAAGTCTGAGCAAACAATTTTTTTTCTTTCAAAATCATATTGTTTATCACCAGGCAAGAAAACTAAGATCCTGCCCTTTGGTTTATATAACTGTAAATGTTAGTGTAAAATTTGTTTGGGGATGTCAAGTTGTTTCTACGTACTAGAGTTCCATTGAACATAAAGATTTTAACTGGGACTGAGGCTTCAAATTTGAGCTGCATGTACCGAGGATGAATGATATCGATCATTGAATTGCAGGTTGGATTATATTGAAGAATATGCTCAGTCGTATTTCAGCACTGGCCATATCCATGCTTCATCTGATGTAAGATGCTACATTGAGGTAATATATTGTCACACTATTTGATGAAAAACTATTGCATGATCTGGTGCTATGTAAGAATTGTTGATGATGAACCGGTCAAAAGATCTTTTGTCAACAATGTTAACTATGGACTGGGATTATGCAATACATTCTCATTGATGACAGGGATACACAAGTCCCATTGTTGATCCTTTACTCTCGTTTTTGGTTCCTTTTGCAGCCACTAAGCGACAATGAAGCAAAAACTGATTGATTGAAGATGGATTTCCCCTACTTGCCTTGTTTGTTTGTTAATAAGTGATAGATGAACTTGACTTTCAGCAGGTAGTTTGGTCAGAAGGAAAAGTGGAATGATGAGAAAGATGAAAGGAAAACGGGACCGGGTCACATTTTTCTCTATTACGTCAATGGAGAAAAACATTGGAGGTTGGAGGTTCAAATCATTCTATCTCATTACTTTCTCCTTGGCCGGAAGATGCAGTAATGTGATTTCATTTCCAAGGAAAATGAAAAAACTGATAAAAGGAAATGTGTATAATGTACAATGCCCCATTGCTTTGCCTCTTTGTTCTTGTTTTTGTTTTTCATATTTTTATTTTCTTCTCTCATAAAAACATTTATAGTTTCCTTTTGAAAAAGTAAATAGCATTTTCCAATACCATTCATTCAATAAAAGAAAACCCAGAACACATCCAACCAATCCCAGGTTCCTGGAAGCCTAATTCTTTCACAGTTATCATTCATTCATATTGTTAGAATCTTCAAATAGTATAGATTATAATTATGCAACTGAGAGCTATAACAATCAGTCAATGATTATTGTGCCATGAGGATA